>NC_047516.1:2049586-2147086 GCF_902827115.2 Pseudochaenichthys georgianus
TCTCGCTCTCTATCTGTCTCTCTCCGTCTCTCTCTCTCTCTCTCTCTCTCTCTCTCTCTCTCTCTCAAATTCAAAGGGGCTTTATTGGCATGAAAGTTAAATTAAACGATGTTGCCAAAGCATCACAATACAAAAATAATTACAACATTAAACATACATTTCAAATGTTTACATATTATTGATGATATATATACAGTGATATAATTACATTTCAACGTGTGTGTGTGTGTGTGTGTGTGTGTGTGTGTGTGTGTGTGTGTGTGTGTGTGTGTCTTCACTGTCCCTCAGGTTGTGTGGCATGTGTATACATATTGGGCAGCACGGTGTGCCTTGTCTCTCTCTCAGTCTTGAGAGGTCATCAACCTCCTTGAAACCTGGGATCACAGAGTTCAACTTGTTCCAGTAAACGCTCCTCACTTCGTTGAATGTTTGGCACTTCAGGAGGAAGTGCATCTCTGTCTCGGTCTCACCGTCGTACAGTGACCACATGTTCTGTTCTTCTTTTGGCTGCCAGGATCTTTTGAGTCTTTCTGTTTCGATTGCCAGTCTGTGGTCACTGAGCCTGTGCTTGGTTAGGATCTGTCTCTGCTTTCTATCTCTGACAGTTAGAGAGATATTCTGCCAGCTCGTACTCTCTGTTCAGAGCCAGGTTAACATTCTAATCTGCTTTGGCTTCTCGTCTCGTCTTCCCAATTGTTGTAAATAGTTGTCTTTACATTGTGCTATAATGCGTTTGACTGCGATTGGTGTTTGGAGAGTAGTGCTGCTGAGAGACTGGTCCAGAGTGGCTCATGAGAGGGGGCAGCTAGCCTCAGCACCAGCTGCCATAGGGGACTCTTCTCTTGGTCAGCTCTTGGCTCTGAGAGGGGGCAGCTAAGCCTCAGCACCAGCTGCCATAGGGGACTCTTCTCTGGGGTCAAGCTCTGGGCTCTGGAGGGGGCCAGCTAGCCTCAGCACCAGCTGCCATAGGGGACTCTTCTCTGGGTCAGCTCTTGGCTCTGAGAGGGGGCAGCTAGCCTCAGCACCAGCTGCCATAGGGGACTTCTTTTCTGGGGTCAGCTCTTGGCTCTGGAGGGCTTTGGAGTAGAGGGTTGTCTCGGGGGCTGGATCTAAGGTGGTTAAAGAATGTTAGTGCTCTCTTCTGAGTGGTGGATGATCAGAGGTATCTGCCTAATTCTGCTCTGCATGCATTTGTTGGTGTTTTTCTCTGAAACGTAAAATGTATCTGCAGAATTCTGCATGTAAAGACTCTGCTGGATGTTTGTCCCAGCGGGCATAGCTCTGGTGACTGAGTGGACCCCACACTTCACTACCGTACAGCGCAAGGGGCTGGATCACACTATCAAAGATTTTCTCTTAATTGCATTTAGAGCTCTTCTGGCTTTTTCTTTGAGTGCATTCACTGCCATGTTGAAACTTCCCGATGCTGTTATGGTTAAAACCGAGGTAGGTGTAACTCATACTATGTTCCATGATATGATTGTTTATGGGTAAACTGGTATTTGTTCTCCTGACATCTGGGGCGTTTTTGGAAACCATGACATAGTTTTCTTCATATTGACTGCAGGGCCCAGTCCTTACAGTACTGGTCTACCATGTCCAGCTGCTGTTGGAGTCCTTGTTCAGTAGGAGACAGCAAGAACAAGGTCATCAGCATAAAGCAGACACTCACCTTACTCTATCTAGGAGGGAGAGGCCAGGAGCAGCAGCACCTCTCTCTCTCTCTCTCTCTCTCTCTCTCTCTCTCTCTCTCTCTCTCTCTCTCTCTCTCTCCTACTCTCTACTCTCTCTCTCTCTTCTCTCTCTCTCTCTCTCTCTCTCTCTATCTCTCTCTCTCTCTCTCTCTCTCTCTCCCTCTCTCTCTCTCTCTCGCTCTCCTCTCTCTCTCTCTCTCTGAGAGAGGCCAGGAGCTGCACATCTCTCTCTCTCTCTCTCTATCTAGGAGGGAGAGGCCAGGAGCAGCACAGTGATCCACTGAACATGCAAGTCATTTATATATATATTAAATAAAGTGAGACTTTAAAATTGCAACCTGACGAACGACCTCTTCTCTGGTTGAAGAATGCCAGAATTTGTTTGTGACTCTCAATTTTTAACCAGCACATTTATTCTCTAAATCATTGATTTACCCAGATCGTACATGTTGCCCCCTTATACCACAAATGTCTACGTCTATAATAGAGCCCTTCGTGCCAAATAGATGTCGAAAGCTTTTTGAAATCAAATGAAACAAGTGCATATCTTTACCATGTTGTGTTTGGTGGGACATGTTTTGTTAACTAAAGTGTGAAGGGTAGACACATGGTCGAGTGGTGCGGTGTGTTTGGAAGGAAGCCAATTTGATTTTTACTCAAGATGGATTGTTGGTTAAGGAAATCTTGTATTCTTTTATTTAGAATGCTACAGAATAATGTCCCCAGACAGCTGCTGACACAGATGCCACGGTAGTTCTTAGGGTCTGATTGTCTCCACTCTTATGAATGGGGAGATGAGCCCTTTGCACCAGATGTCAGGAAAACATCCTGACTGCAATACGATACTGAACAGCTTGAACACTGTCCCTGCATCTCTGGGGTGCTGCATCGGAGCATTTCGTTTTGAATGTTGTCTGGGCCACAAGCTTTCCTTGGCCGGAGAGATTGTGTCTGTGTGGTCACCTCCTCCCAAGTCATTGGGAAATCAAGAGGCTTTTGGTTGTCTTTAATAGTTTCTTCTAATGTTTGGAGTTTCTCTTTTGTAATACACTGATTTGAATTTATTAGATTTATTGGTATGTCTTTGTACAAACTTTCTAAATGTTCTCTCCAGACGTCACCGTGTGGATGGTACTGCTTGTGGTTGTTTTGTGTTGAAGTTGTTCCACAGATCCCAGAATTGATTTTGATCAATGGCTTTCTCAATATCCTCAAGTTTCATGTGGGTATCATTTTGTTTTTTGTTCCTTATTGTACATTTATATTTGTTTAAGACGTCCTTGTATCTAATGCGTAAGGCTGGGTTGTTTGGTTGCCGATGTTTTTCATTTGCTATTTTTCTCAGGTCTTTTCTGATGGTCTTGCATTCTTGGTCAAACCATTTGTCAGCGTTTTGCCTTTTAACAGGCTTCTGTTTTTGCTTGATAAGGTCAGCTTTAATAGCTGCCTTGTGAAATATCATATTGATATAATCAATGGCCATGTTTACACCATCTTTGGTAGGACCATATTGATTTTGGTCAAATAGTGACATGTCATTTATCAGATCAGGTGAGTTCAAGGCCATGGTGAATGTGTCTCCACTGTCTGGGCCCACCTGTAAGTAGGATGTCATGTGTACAGCTGACTGGGTTCCCTTGTTGTGTCACTCATTGGACCTGAGAGTTTAAAGAACACATTGATTTGGTTGTGGTCTGAAAAGGGGGATTGCTGTCTGATAGTGGAGGGGTCCATGTCAGTGATTGCATAGTCTACTACACTAGACCCTAGAGCTGAGGAGTAAGTGAATCTCCCTAAAGAGTCCCCTCTGAACCTCCCGTTCACTATGTACAGGCCTAAGGCCCGACAGAGATGCACTATCTCTTTGCCATTCTGATTGATTTCAGAGTCAGGGCTGTTCCGATGGCTGACGGTTGGTGTGGTAAACAGGGGGGGTTCACCAAATACATGGTGGCTGCCCTGTGGGTCTATGACATCAGGTTCAATTCCTGTTCGTCCGTTCAGATCTCCAGTTAGAAGCACATTTCCCTGGGCCTGAAAATAGGCTCTCTCCTCTCTCTCTCTCTCTCTATCCTCTCTCTCTCTCTCTATCCTCTCTCTCTCTCTCTCTCTCTCTCTCTCTCTCTCTCTCTCTCTCCTCTCTCTCTCTCTCTCTTCTCTCTCTCTCCTCTCTCTCTCTCTCTCTCTCTCTCTCTCTCTCTCTCTCTCTCTCTCTCTCTCTCTCTCTCTCTCTCTCTCATACCAGTGTTGAAAAGAGGCCACTGTGAATGCCTTGGAGTAACTTGAGCATCCTATGAGGATTTGCCACTATGAACGATAACGTTGCTAACTAGCCAGCTAGCTAGATATGGTTCCACGGTCAACATCCACACACAGTGCCACTACTCAAAGCCCACGACATGCGGTGTACTGATGGAACTGGCAGCATTGAGAAACAGCATGTATAGAAGTAGCTAATAGCATAGACACGGTGCACAGCCAAAAGCGTGGAAAGCAGCAAGAGAAGCCCGGCAGAAACATTTTAATTAGTGAGGACATCCTCTGCTCAGTCTGCAGCCTACAGAGCCGTCTCTCCTGACCGCTGTTATCAACAAAGCAGCAAGCAACACACTATCTTGGCTGCTCATCCTCACGGGGAGATTCAGATAAATGGAACAGTTAGTATGCAGCATGCCTTCAGGGGAAAGCTAGACTTTTTAATATGAATTCCACTATTTCTACCTCCCATATTCTGCAGACTTTCTAACTGGGAGTGAAAGGAAAAGACATTTTCATGAAGCTAAGAATTCAAATACTTCATCAATACTATATTGACAGTGTTTCCGTGGCCTGAAAGTATTTCTTCGTCCTGTTTTTGAATGTTGCTTCTCGACTGAGATTATTTCCAAAGGGGTAAACAGTTTGCCTTCCACTCCAGATGTCCTGAGAATCACCGTCGACTGCTCTTTACCCAATGTCCCCCCGAGTACACAAAGTATTCTGACTGTGTGACAAACAGCTGTGGAGTAATGGGATGATTCTAAATTAATTAAAATGTATAGATGAATGCACTTTCTGCAAGTGGCATTAGTAAAACACAAACAAGTGGGTGATCTGTTTGCAGCTCAAGAGGCCAATCCTCGTTAGCATCAAAGGACGGATACTTCAGGGTTTAATGAATGAGAGCAAAGGACACACATTTCTCCATGTATCTCCCTTTATTAAAACATGTTCAAAGCTTATGCTCATGGATTTAAACTTAAGGTCATGTGTGTTTACTTTTAAGAAATATAATCGCGATGTTTCTCTAACTTTAAGTTCTTATTTTAGTGGAGCATTTGGAAAGCAAATTAGTATAACACACAAATGCAGAGTATTCAATTCTGAAGGTCATAGACTTGATAGACAATCGTACAGAAAGCCTTCGCTCTCGAGAATCTCTTTTTCTTTTTAAAATCCAAGGTTCAGTTTAATTGGATAGGAATCATTTACTCAGATCCAATCCGAGGATCATTTGCTAAGCAGCGGTAAATACTGTAAGACTCAATCTGCTTGTATTTTCAGATTCAACACGAAAGATTAAATACAAAGTTGATCACCAGGGACCGAGAGGACATTTGAGATTCAAGTGAAATAAAACATCCGGTGCACGGCGTTGGAATAATGTAGCCTTCCGAATCAAAGACAAATCACATATCCGTTAAGTATGGAAATGAGAACGATAAACGATTTCCCAAAGCTAGGAAAAAAGCAAATCCGACAACTTTGCATAGCTTGCAAAAATCTTGCTAAAATGTTGTGAAGAAAAGCAGACACAAGTTCTGGAAACTGTGTGTGGAAATCCCCAAGTGCTTCCAGTTGTTGGTTCTGCATGTCTGTGGTCGCTGTGGGCGGTGTGTCGCCGAGCCGGGGGGTTGTTTCTGCGTTTCATTTGGGTTTGTATCCGTGCGTATGCTTATGGGCTCTTGTTTGTACACACTGCACGCTGTGTGTGTTTGGGTGAAGCATGTAGGTGCGTCATGGTAAACAGACACCTTTGGCAGTGTGCTTCACCCTCAGTGTGTATTGTCTTCCTGTGGCCGCAGAAACAAAGGCGGCTCCCCTGGGTCCAGATGTACATAGTAATGGCAGCCAAGGATTGAGAGGGGGGGGGCAAAAGCACAACCTGGAGTTCAATTCAGTCGGAGAACATTTCATCCACATCTTGTGTCCTTCTGCTCTTTGTTCTGCTGAACAAACCCAGAATAGAAACTATTTCCCAGCAGCAGCGCGGTTGCACGTGGTGGCACAGCACAGCAGCTCAGGGACAGGGTTACTTTGTGAATGTAATCAGTTACTGATTACATGGCTCTGAAAGTAATCCGAATACAGTTACAGTTACGTGTCTTAAAAAAGTAATCAGATTACTTTTGGATGACTTTCTTTTTCCTTCACAGATGGTATGTTTTGGTGAACAGGAGACACACAAAGCAAACTGAACGTGTTTTACTGTTTTAATGGCGTATCGAGAGCACACTGAAACATCTGAAACGATGCAACAACATAATACACTTGTTGGGGAAGCAGCTTGGGAAGTGAGGAGTGAGGGACACGGCTTAGAGCGGGCGTGTCGCCGTCTGCAGGACATTAATTAAAATGTCGAACCCGGACTTCATTGTAAGGACATGTCGGCCAGGGGTGTAGAGCTATATTTGTTTAAGCACCGGACTGGAAAAACAGGAGAGTGTGCACCAATCTGCCTTGATCTATGAATTCATGTCCGTGACACTCACGGTATCTGCTGCACACAGCTGCTTTATAGAAGCAACACCTCCTTCACTTCATGACCTCTCTGCAGCGCCAGGAGGCAGCGGGAGGGTTAGCTCCGCCTCTGAGAAGACGAGCCTTCACTGTGTTTACCTTCAGAATCATTAGAAAGGCTAAAGAGCGGTGTGGCTGACGTGTTTTAACCACACACACACACACACACACACACACACACACACACACACACACACACACACACACACACACACACACACACACACACACACACACACACACACACACACACCACACACACACACACACACACACACACACACACACACACACACACACACACACACACACACACACACACACACACACACACACACACACACACCAATTTGTCCCCATAAGGGAGGTGAGTCCCCACACGTGACTATGTAAACAGATTTAGGTCCCCACAAGTATAGTAATACTAGACCACACACACACACACACACACGATTTAAACGTAGACTTTTGTTCCTCCATGTCTCGTTGTTATCGTTTCACTGAGCGAGCGGACCCGCGATTTTTTTTTCAAACGCTCCCTTTGTTGGTCCATCTGCGCGGTAATAGGTTTTGTGCGCTGTGATGAGTCGGCTGTACCTTTAGTAATGAATATTACAAGTCGTGAGGAAATCTTTCCACCAATAATTCCAATAAGTAATCCAAAATGTATTCACTTCAGGTTTAAAGTAATCAGATTACTCATTCTCAAGGCAGAATGAACTGTTCAAAGTCTTTCGAGTAAAGATTAGATGTGTGGGTTCCCTTATGTGGGTCAACAGCTCTGACACTGGGCGACTGGGAACTAGTGGGAGGAAGGAGAGGAGGAGGAACGGGTGTCTCCAGGAGAGGTTTGAGGTGTTTCACTCCCTTATATGAAGTTAACATACTTTCTTGGAGAGCTTTCCATGAGGCTGCACAAATAATCCAAATGTTATCGAAATTGCAATATGGCTAGTGCTACATTCACATCGCATGAACAAGTTATGTTAAAGGCTAAACGTGTGCTAAAATACTTCCCTGCCAACAAATCGTATTCGAAAGACTTTTGTTCGGTACAGGTCCTCTTACACAAATCACATCACAAGCTTTTTAAATATATTTCAAGGACAAATACGAACAATCACCAATCCCTCCGATATCAGGAATCAGATTGAATATTTAAAATCTGTCAAATAATCAAACATAAATTTGAATTGTGCAGCACTATCTTTACACACTGAACTAATCAACGTCAGTGCATCAGACAAAGCCCTCATACATGACTCTATAGCTAAACACATATTAAGAATATAAGAATATAAGAAGACCTTTTTATATCAGGTTAGTAAAAGTCATGACAGCCACAATCAGGCCAACACACCGATAGAACACCAACAATATGATAATACTGAAAAAGACAAATCGGATCTGTCACCCATTTTGAGTTACGGTACACCGGCTAGGCTTAAGGTAGGTAAACATTGATATTGGCATCATCTCAACAACCTGTATCTGCGTGTAGTTGTATATTAGTTTGGCAGGGTAATCTGAAATGAACCTTTCTGCTAAATCCTCAGTCGTTCACGCCGTGTTGATCCGTTAACAACAACATGTTCCATAGTGAGACGGACATATATTTAATGGAGAAAAACCTGGTTGTAGCCGGTTGGCGGACCATCGCACGCGATGCAGCGACTCTTCTTCACCTCGTGTAAAATCAAGAGTGCTTGTTGCTTGCTAGCGTTTGAGTGTCAGTCTCTAGCAGCTCTCTGTTCTGAGGGCAGCTACATGTACTCTCAGCTCTCTTCTGTGGAGCTCGCCCCGATTCCCACAGCCATTCATTTAGGCTGCGACCGCTGTCATGAATTAATCCCAGTTATGGTGGTTTCCATGGCAATCTCCCACACCAATTATGTATGTGTGCATATGGAATGAAACCATTTTTTGTGACCTATACGCATTTGACAAGGGTAGGCCTTGGCACATACACCCCCTACTCACAGGGTTACCATCTCTACTGACCGAACACCATCGAAACACACTTTGATAGACTTAAGCCGTTGGTTCTCTTGGGTCTTGTCCCCAAACAATCTTAGTGTAGGGTAACGTTTTCCTCTTTGATCGGCATTGACATATAAATGTTAAAAGCGTGGCATCTGTTCATTTGCTTTAAGCTATGTTGGCTCTCAATAGCTGGCAGAGAAACATTATGAGTATGGATACAGAATGCATTACCTGAATGGACAAAGCCCAAAATACCTCTGTGACCTCATTCGTACCCAGACATCTACCCGCTCTCTCCGCTCCAGCCACGCTCCTCTTCTCTACATCCCCCGCACACGTCTCCGAACAATGGGAGACCGAGCCTTCTGCTCACTCGCCCCGCGCCTCTGCAACTCCCTCCCAGATCAGCTGAGATCTGCCCCTTCCACCGAGGTCTTCAAACCCGGCCTTAAGACCCTCTTCTTTCGGCAGGCCTTCGAATAAACTTTGAGCACGGTACACCTGGAGTACTGCCATTTGTATCGCTATCTCCGACTTTTATTTTTGTACTCTATTTTATATTTTATTTTTTGATTTCTTATTATTATTACAATTATTTGTCTTTTATTATCTCAAAGCCTATCAGTATCCCTTGTTGTGAAGCACTTCGAGATTTGTCTTGGCAGATGAGAAGCGCTATATAAATTAAATATATTATTATTATTATTATTATTACCACGGCCCCTCTACCGTAAACTCCAAATGAGAGTTAGTGCTGATACGTGGTGAGTGCTAAAGCAGCTACGACACCTCGTACATTTCGAGGGGTTTTAAAATGGAGGCCTGGATTCTGTTAAGCAGGGGGTGGAGGGGGAGTGTACGCACCAATAAGAAAGAAGAAACTCTAGACTGAGTCAGCAGAACAACAGATCAACTCAGATCAAATGAATTCCATTCTGAATGTTTGGTGGAAGCAGTATTGTAAACACAAGTACGTCCCGCTTGGACTGACCCTAACAGAGCGCTGCAGTGATTACGCATTGTTGGTAGGCCGACCGGAACGTTTACATTGCAGGGAGTCACTTGACAAACAAACCATTGGACTTTTCCCTTTGGATTTCAGAATATTGCAGAAAGTAAGATGTGTGCCAAACACGCAGTCATGATACTTTCACGGATTTATATCAACATATTACAGGACATGCACGCCATTGGTTCCATCCAGAATACTACAGAACATAAGCTTTGGGCCAACAAGCGTTTATGATACTTACATGTTTTGTTCAGCTGGATAATCTCCACAATTGAACACCACTTTAATACGTTTTGGAAGCCTAACTGCAATGTTAGAAGATTAGAAATACCTTAATGTAAAGTTACTACAGCACGGTCACATGACACACCGCTAAGCTAAAGGTGGCTAACGTTGGGCGCGATGGCGTTTTGTCCTCTCAATTAGGCACTTGTTTGCGACCGCCTTTTTTGAATCCACCAGTTGGTGACGGGTTTCATGTCGTGGAACAAAACATTACATCTCTTCAGCTTGTGTTAACCACAGACCTCATTGCAGGCTAACACACAAAACATAGACAAGTGTTGACTTTGAGGCGACAGAACCGAGTAATTTCTGTGTTTAGGACTGATTCCTGCACCACTGTGTCGTCAAGACTCGGTCGAAACTGCTTTTGCTTAACCGGTCCAGATCAGCAACCAGATCACACACATTCCCTCTGCACATCAAACACAGAGTACATCGTTAGGATGTGTACTAGGTATGCTGCTTTATATGTGCAGGTGTTATGAGAGGAAAAATACCAGGCTCTCAAACGTCCATAAAAAGTATTGATTTCTTCCGGAGAAAAGTCAGTACGGTGCATCATTAACGGTTCATGTACAATATTCTGGTCATTGTAAAAACCTGCTGCGTTTTAACATGAAGAAGTGAATGCAATACGGGCGCTTTCTGAAACAGGAAAACAGACTATTTGAGAGTATTTTGAGGACTTCTGAACCCACGACATAAGTAGAGAGTTGTATCTGTGTTCTCCGGCTTTTTGAAGTGAGTGTCTTCTTAAAGAGCAGCTGACTAGATCTCAGCAGGGGGCTTCCTTTGAGCGAAAAGGAAATAAATAACTCGACATTTTAAATCAAACGTGGAGATATACCTAAAAACAGATTTTTAAAGTAGAAGCACGAATGGAATACGGTGTAATGGCAATTTAATGTGTGTTCAATCAGAATGTAACTACACATTGTTGATGAGAGCTAAATACAAACCAGGGATAATTTGGCCTCAGCAACACACCAACCTACACCATGTGGAATTCTGGGTAATTAAGTATGAGCTGTTTAAAGCTGTCAATACACAACATGTGTAGCTAAAAGAACACCTCTATTCAAACGAGACCGGCATGGACAATAATGGACACATAGTGTTTTATGCTTTCTAACAATCCACCTACACCGTCCAATTAGCCGGTCTTCAGAGGACTGCAGTTTAAACCATACGTTACGCTTGATTGTTGCATAAGCTTGTTATCTGGACAAATCACCCGGGCATTGAGGGAGCACGAATGCACACGGAAATGCACTTAGTGTGAGCGAGGACACGACACGTTGTAATACCTCTGCCCTTATGAGAGGCTGCTCTTATAATACCGAAAGAAATCTACCGCAGCTGGGATCACATAACCACTTTTGCTGCATAGATGAAGCAGACGGGTGTTTTCTGATGCTCAGAATCCATAGTGAGGAGATTTCGGTTTCGATTTCGGTTCTTATCTTATTTAAAACAATCTACGGCAGCACATGGCCGGGATCACATACATGTTTTAAGAAGGGTGTGTTCTGCCGGGAGGACAGACGTTCATATCGTGGAGACGTCGGTGGTCACCATGTGGCTTAGGGTTAACCGTGAGCTTGACTCTTAGAAGCTGGTTATGTGGAAATAGCAGAGTGCAGACATGATGAATTCCTGATTACAATGATATGCTCCACTATTATTACAATCACCGGCCTGAGAGCAATGCGGCTGAGGGCTGAATGCAGCTCATGTGTTCGAGTGAATGATGCTTTTGAAAGCGACCATTACGACACAGAACGTCGCCGGTGATATTTAAAAAAAAGTCACAAGAACATTGCGACAGTTTCATCCCTCCCCTTGGATAGGTAGTCATTGACTACGGCGTGCGTTGATACTTGCCGGCGGGCGTGTCTGAAACTCGACCAACAACCAATCACATGAATCTCCCGCCCCTGACACACAAGCAGCGGTTTGATTGGCTAGAGCTTGTACTGGCATACGATTCGATTGGCTGACGCTTCTGCCGAGGCGTCACAAGTTGAACATTGCTCAACTTTTGCAGCGAGCCACGCCAGCAACGCTCCACGTCGCTTCCCACGATGCAGTGCGGCTAAAAGTGATGTCACCCCATTCAAAGTGAACGGGCAGAAGCGTTGGAAGCTTCAACGCACGCCGCTGTGTGGACGGGCCGTAATAACCTTTGTCCAATCAAGTAACATCCAGGTTACTCTACTGTAGACATTTTCTAAAGTACGCTATTTACGCAATAAGTACAAAAACAAATAGCCGATAGAGTGAGTACACCATTTGCTACCATTAAGTTCAGCTTCATGTTTAATGGTTTAGAGCAGTGCTTCTCTGGTGGTCCGTGAGCGCCCCCTAGTGGCCCGGGAGTATATTGGTAACATTTCACATTTTAAATAAATACATTTATTTAAGTTTTCCGCACTCTCGCGGGAATATCTCCGCAATGGAACGAGCTTAAGTTTCACTTTCGATTGCATGATATAGCCCAGCGCAACACCTTCGTCACACATGTTGCCACTTGTTTGTACCATTTTCAGGCGATCTGTAAAAAACGATGTGTTTTTGGATATTTGTGGAGTTAGGTGGTCCGCGAGTGTTTTTTTATTGGTTAAGTCCTTGGTATGAAAAAGTTTGAGAAACACTGGTTTAGAGGTTCTTCGATAGCGCAGGATATTTCCACGTAGCACTTCAAGCCATCAAGTAGTTTCACTCCACATTATAGGCAATATATCGTTAGTATTTATAATGCTAAAAACATTACAACTCTGTCTTAGAATATTGTTTAAGTCTCTGACCGTCTGTAGACCTGCAGATAATGTTTGATACAAGACAAACTCATGAGTGCAATTCAATTCGTCACTACACGGCTAACCAGATATCAACAACAACTTCCTGTACAGGCCGACCTTAGTTTGCTGTGCATTCAGCTACTTTGGAGGCAGTGAGATCATCCTAATCTAGAAGTTTCTCCCATGTTTAGCCCTTTAAGCAAACGATAAAGGATCCAACATTCACGAACAGCAGGTATTTCATTAGTGCCTCAAAAGAATGTATTACCGAAAGACCTTACGGTTGTGTTAGTGTTCGGTCACATCAGTGTTTAGACAAGTCTGAAGGCAATTTGTTTCAATAACATCACAGATGTACCTTGTGTAAGATGTTTCTAATGACCTACAACACATCATTACGGAAGGAGAAGTAGCATCAACAGGGCTTTGTTCTTTGTACCCAGGTTTGAACACGTTACTAGGGCTGGTATTATTTAAAAAAGTAACATTTCATTTAGCTGACGCTTTTATCCAAAGCGACTTACAATAAGTGCGTTCGACCAAGAAGATACAACCTTGAAGAAAACAGAATCATAAAGTACATCAGGTTTCATAGAGCCAAACATTTCAAGTGCTACTCAACTGGCTTTAGGTAAGCCAGTCCTTTATTAGTATATAAGTGCTTTGTTAGTAGTTCTATCGATCGAAGTGGAGTCGAAAGAGATGAGTTTTCAGTCTGCGCCGGAAGGTGTGTTTCTGCTGTCCTGATGTCAATGGGGAGCTCAGTCCACCATTTTGGAGCCAGGATAGTAACGCAGTGTAATAAGTAATGGGACTGCTGTCACCAATGGTGGTATAAGTGCTTTGGGATTTATGTCCACTGCCAGATCTGCAAACTGGGCATTATCAGAAGATAAAGTGATATTTAGATGAGGTTAAAAGGCCTGCTGTTAATTCTTCAATTGACACGTCGGAAACCGTTGTTCCATCAGCATTATCAAACCAAGCCGAAGAGAAGAGCTGCCACTGCTTTTTATACGAAGCCAGCTGCCAAACATCTCAACACCACCCACATGTCCCACAGTGTTCGAGTGTCCATCAAGGCATCAGGGTTTTACACCTTCAGATTAGAGGACATTTTGACAGAGGCTTCAGAAAAGGTCTGGAAGTGATGTTCACTTTTCCTGCCTGGAAACTGTTGCTATAATTATTTAATGCCATATCAATGATGGTTTCCCCGAGAAAGATGTTTTACTTAATACAACAAGGTACAAATACTCCATTACAAGTACACATCCTGCATTGACAATTAGTAAACATATGCAGGTATACTAAGGAACATGTCCTATTTCAGCAAACAATTTAATCATTAAAACATTTAAATAAAGGAAAGAGAAGTACATCTTTGAGAAGCTGGGGTTATGTTATAAAAATATTTAGAAAATGTAGATAATTTTCTCAAATACATTACACACAATCCACTGAGTATTTAAATATCATAGCTAGTTTAATCTAATAGAGAACCGCAGTGACGCGTCCTAAAACCCGGAAGTAAGTTAGCATGTTACCACTTCCTGTTTCCTCGTCTCAGAGCCAATGGGATCTCTCCAAAGGGTTTAGGAGAATAGCTGAACTAAGGTCTGTGGTTGAGACACATTGAAGAGACGGATCACGTTTTGTTCTACGACATTAAATCCATCAGCAGTGATTTCTGAAGAGTTGACGTGTCTGAAAAACGATGGTTGTTACCAAGTGGCTGAATAGGACTACAGAAGTCGTGGAGGCCGTTGTACGTCATTACGCCGAACACGTAAACACCCCTCTAAGTTAGTTAGCCCTGTTCTGCTTGAAAGCAAGTCCCTGCCTCCTGCAGACTGTTCAAACAAACGCTTCAACTCGTACCATTTAGAATCTGTAGTTTGAATATGGATCTTAAGTTGGCGTGACGTTGAAGTCGTGCTGTAGTTCCTTTATAGCATAACGTTAGCATTTTGCTTCTTGCGACTAGATTTATGATTAGAAGATTATAAAAGTAGGGTAGACATGTGGAGATTATCCGGCTGACCAATCGTGATCCGGCTCTTAAATGTGTCTCAACCACAGACCTGATTTAAATCCTATGGAGAAATTGCATTGCGTTTTTATCGAAGGAACCGGAAGGAGTTCACATCCGGGTTTTAGGACGCGCCACTGCGGTTCTCTATTGAGAACATAATATTTAATGTTTAGTTTGTAAACATCGAAATAAGGCAACTAGTATTTTAAGATGCCAAATACATGCGGTGCAGTAAAAAGTATATACACATATTTCTCTGGGAGCTGTAGCGTCAGACATGCTGTGAAAGCAGTAACTGGGGTTTGTAAAGATGAAGCCCACTGAGAAAATTACAACTCTTGGAAAGCATTGAACACCACACACTGATACACAGCGGTGGATGTGAGGGTGGGTGGAATTGTTTCTTTTGGTCACTTTTACATCCACTCAAATCACTAAAAGGCTGCTCAGTGGATACCTGATGCCAAATGTGTCTCCTCACTGAGCAGCGCTGGCCTTAAGACCAGTCGCACGCCAGCAGTTAACCCCGCTGCCTTTAGAACATCGGCCTCTTCACTCTGAGTTATTGCTCAAACCAGCCCAGAATGCCAAAAGAAACCACGTCCCATTTGCTCTGCATCTAAATGAACTTAATTCACCACCAGACACACGTTCAGTTTGATGGCTTGGGTCAGTTTTATCACCGGGGAGAAAGAGACACCTGCCTAAAATCATTTTCTTACCATAATGATTTATTTAACTCTGCCTTCATATTCACATCACCGCTTTTCTAAAAGTGCTTGGTGAAGCTATTAAGGACGAAGCTGTTTTCTGATAGTCAATTCTACTGATGACATTTTAAAAAAGACCCGAGGGTACCTTACTACAAAATGGAGTATCGTTGCGCTTCATGACACCACGTTTTATATTTACTTTTCAATAATCAAAAACGTAAATGTGGGAGTGAAGATGGTAGCACCCAATGCACCACTTACATAATATAAACCGTAAAGGAATGAGAAAGTAGTTGTTAAAGCCATAGCTCAATTAAAAGATTAAAAGTCATGCATTCTGCACAAAGGGATATGTCATGGCATGGTGGATTGAGACTTAGGGCTTTATTTCCATGGCAGCAAAACACCATTTAAGCAGCTTCCATTAACCGTGTTTTTCTGGCCTTGAAATGTCCACAGTTCCTCACGTTGGTATATTCATGCTCATTACTAAAATACTGAAAGGCTCAGGATGGAAAGGTTAAACGAGTGGGAAGGTCCGTGCAGATAATGGCACCTAGGATAAACATTCAATGGCAGGGAAAGCTCTCCGAGTTTCCACCAACGTCCTCGGGAATATCCAAACTAAATGCCATGGCCAGCGGCTGCTTAGATAACATGTTTGAACGGAAAGCAAGGAAGAGATTGTGCCCTTATCACTCCATTCTGTACAACAGCCATTGGTTGTGTTAATGTGTGTATACCTGAGTTATCTATTGTCGCCTTGCCCTTTATATTGCTTAGAAACAGTGCATATGGCTATTCGATCACTGGTTCTTAAGAAAACTGTGGAAACCTGATCAACAAAGTCACGTTTTGGTATATGACTGACATAGCAAGAAGATGGACACATCAGCCACTATGGGACGTCTATGAATCGTGTGCTTGTTCGTGACATTACATTACTGGTGATAGAAGTTGTTCCACGAGTATCCGTTCTGTTGCCTGGAGTTACACTGCACTTCCAATAAAGAGGAATCTATGGCATACACATTAGTTAGCGGTTAATGGACTCAATTGATCAAGTCTTCACTACTCCTCGAAGCACTGTGGCTGCGAGGGGGTGCGGTCGTCTTTCAACCAGAAGGCTGTGGGTTCGATCCCAGCCCGTGCAGCCTACATGTCGATGTGTCCTTGGGCGAGATACTTGACCCTGAGTTGCTCCCGATGGCCAACGGTGTGTGAATGTTAGGTCCTAGAGTAAGGTACACGGCTCTGTATGAACGGGTGAACGACATGTAGTATGTAAAGCGCTTTGAGGGGTCTTAAGGACTGGATAAAGCGCTATATAAGTACAGTCCATTTCCCATCGACATGTTGACTGTAGGGGTTTAGTTTGACCCCACAGCCTTCCGATTGGGAGACACTACCGCCGACCTGCAGTCACCCTGAGTAGGGCGTTGTCTTTTTTAATGACGTAACATGTTCATGTGAGCATTCTGCACGCTTCTGCTACCTTAAACACGTGCATAGACTTACTACAACCATCCAAGAAGCAGCACCGCTAAAATCCCCATGTACCAAACACATGATTACAGTTTCAAATGCGCTTCCTGCAGGAAATTGAACACTCCTCTATAGACAATGTTATCACTGTCACTTTCGATGCAGCCATGCATTCTGGGAAAGCCTTAATAATGCATTGCAGCAGCTAAAAACTAGAGCCTTACTTTAGGTATCAGTGTTCCTATCTGCTGGTGGGCCATCTAATCTCTGCCGCTCTGAGAGCATCCCTGCTGTAAATCCACCGCGCTGGGGGAGATATCATCTGATGTCAAGAAGAATCTCTCTCATTCCACTCACTGGGGGGGGGGGCAACGTGCCTCAACAGCTCCTGCCTCCCTGCTGCTGCCAAACACATTTCGCATATAGGCCCATTGTTTTAAAGAGAAGCTGGAGGAAATGCAAAAACAAGAAACCATTTCTTACTGGGTAATATTTAGTTTTGGACCGCACTAGGATCTGTCATTCCAATTGCATCTACTGTGTTACCGTGTTCATGGATGTGTGCATATTGGGATTGGTCTTGAGTTTTTTTTATCTTAATCGTCTTGATACATGATGACAAAAGAAGAAGAAGAAAACACTGGATATGCTTGAGGTGGAAAAGGGACTTTGTATGTTTTTCTAAATATTCAAGTAAAAGGAACCAGCTCACATTGTCTGATGGCATTTCTAAAATGTCCTCAAACTTATGTTACATGAAAAGTGCCTTTCCAAGATTCCAAGGTTGTCCCTATCTCTGTTTCTTATCCTATATCTAATAGAACTGCTCGGGTCTCGATAGACTGAGTGGGGAAGTTCATGAGATCTTTCTAGAGGGTTATCAAGAATAACTCTTATCCAATGACCTTCTCCCTCTCTGTCTGTGTCTGTGTCTTCTCTTGTTCCGATTAACCCAGCCACATCTTTGTTCTTGTTTTCTATCTACGCCGGGATCCGGAGTCGAGGTCGATCCTCTTGCTGTAGTCCTGTGTCCTGGACCCTCTATCCCGAGTTCTGGATTAAGTCGTGGACTTCGGGTCGTGGCTGAACCTGTCTCTGCGGTCCTGCCTTGGGTCTCGTCATGCTGCTTCCCTGATGGCTTCCTCAGGATTGTAGCTGACATCCTCGTGGATTCATCTTCTCATTACAGACACATGCATTTCCTAACATTCGGTCTATATGCTGTAACATGTATTATCTCTGATTCACACACGGCATCTATTGCACGTCTGTCCGTCCTGGGAGAGGGATCCCTCCTCTGTTGCTCTCCCTGAGGTTTCTCCCATGTTCCCTTTAAACTGTGGGGTTTCTCTGGAAGTGTTTCCTTGTACGATGTGAGGGTCTAAGGACAGAGGGTCTAAGGACAGAGGGTCTAAGGATAGAGGGTCTAAGGACAGAGGGTCTAAGGATAGAGGGTCTAAGGACAGAGGGTCTAAGGACAGAGGGTCTAAGGTCAGAGGGTCTAAGGACAGAGCATCTAAGGATAGAGGCTCTAAGGACAGAGGGTCTAAGGACAGAGGGTCTAAGGACAGAGGGTCTAAGGACAGAGGGTCTAAGGATAGAAGGTCTAAGGACAGAGGGTCTAAGGATAGAGGGTCTAAGGACAGGGGGTCTAAGGATAGAGGATCTAAGGACAGAGGGTCTAAGGATAGAGGGTCTAAGGACAGAGAGTGTCGTTTTTCTCATACTGATATCCTGAACAATCTGTGCTGTTCTATTTGCTGTAAAGTGTCTCTAGTCTACTGTAGGCTATTTTTGTTTTATGTACAGCACTTTGGCTCCACCATAAATCGTTTATAAATGTGCTGTATAAATAAAACTTGATTTGATTTGAAGGTGACTCCTGCCATACTGTACTATAATTCACAACCTGGGTTATTGTAAGAACCTGACAGAGCTGTTTATCTATATTTCAATATACAGATGGATGGGAAAGGAACAGGAAGTCTCTTAGCTACCTTACAAGCTAATTAGCATTAATTCCCTGATGCGAACTGAAGGGATAAACATATTATTTCCCAAAGAAAATCCCTTAATTGTTTTTAAACAATGTTGGATGAAGATAAAAGTCTAACACATCATTTAAAAACGTCCCTTATGTGCTTTCAGGATTGAGATCTAGTGAAAGGGAAGCCTTCATGTTCTTACTCATCAAGCCCTCCTGTCTTTGTGGAAGCACCCACATTTATTATGCTTCAGCGGCTTTATTCGTCACCCGTGGTAATTGGAGGAATAAAGAAAGAGAAACAAACAACATGGACACAACTAGAGAATAATGTCTCTTGTTCAATTATAACCGGGGTGGTATTTACCAGATGCAGTATGACCGTTATGATATAAAGCTGCTATCCGTAATGACGTTGTCACCCTCTGCTAATTCCTTGTATGCTTCGACAGCGTTTTCAGGAGAAAGATTGTCTCAGCGAGTACACACTGCTTTCCACACACACTGCCTGTTTGCTAAGGTGATTAACACCACATGTAGTTCAGGATAATCCTGGCCGGCAGTATTGTCATCACCAGTTGCATGGAGAGAGCAACAAAATGACAGAAACAAAAGCCTTGCAAACAAAGTAAGGAGACTGAGAGCAACATGTCTAGAAGGCATAGAGCTCAGAGTAAGCACTATCATACGGCTAGAGACAACTTCCTGTCACGTCACTTGTTTTCATTTCCCCCCCAGCATAGAGTGGTGCAGTGATGACGTATTGTTGTAGTCTGACTCTGAAGATAGCATCTCTCTGGTTCTGTCAATAACAATCAATGGGATTTTCCATAGGATTTTAGAATATGCCTAAATACACCTCAGCAACATCATCTCCAGAAATTCATAATTTTTGAAGTGTAAATGCAAACTCCAGAAGAACATTTGGCCAGAACCTAACTTCATCACGGTCACATGACTTCACATCACCACCGCTAAGCTAAAGGTGGCTAATGCTGGGCTATAAAGGAACTACAGCATGGTCACATGACTTCACGTCACCACCACTAAGCTAAAGGTGGCTAATGCTGGGCTATAAAGGAACTACAGCACGGTCACATGACTTCACGTCACCACCGCTAAGCTAAAGGCGGCTAATGTTGGGCTATAAAGGAACTACAGCACGGTCACATGACTTCACGTCACCACCGCTAAGCTAAAGGTGGCTAATGTTGGGCTATAAAGGAACTACAGCACGTTCTCATAAATCCACGTCACCACCGCTAAGCTAAAGGCGGCTAATGTTGGGGTATAAAGGACCTACAGCACGGTCACATGACTTCACGTCACCACCGCTAAGCTAAAGGTAGCTAATGTTGGGCTATGAAGGAACTACAGCACGGTCACATGACTTCACGTCACCACCGCTAAGCTAAAGGTGGCTAATGTCGGGCTATAAGGAACTACAGCACGGTCACATGACTTCACGTCACCACCGCTAAGCTAAAGGAGGCTAATGTTAGGCTATAAAGGAACTACAGCACGGTCACATGACTTCACGTCACCACCGCTAAGCTAAAGGTGGCTAATATTGGGCTATTAAGGAACTACAGCACGGTCACATGACTTCACGTCACCACCGCTAAGCTAAAGGTGGCTAATGTTGGGCTATTAAGGAACTACAGCACGGTCACATGACTTCACGTCACCACCGCTAAGCTAAAGGAGGCTAATGTTAGGCTATAAAGGAACTACAGCACGGTCACATGACTTCACGTCACCACCGCTAAGCTAAAAGCGCATAATGTTGGGCGAGATGACGCTTGCCAATAGAAGTGCGAGTGTTACATAGTGATGTCACCATTTTCCAGAAGTAAAGCAATGAATTCAATTGAAGCATATTCGGGAAGAGGAGGGGTAGTGTGGGAGAGAAACTCCCTCTGGAGGAAACAAGGGGATGTTAGCCTTTGCAGACCATGTACAGACACTAAAACCTATAGAACACACTACAGGAGAGGGAAAACCACATGATCAAAATATGGCTCTTTAAATCCACCAATGGGCTACACAGTATATTGTATATCTGTATACAAAAAGATTTACATTTATTCAGTTTGTGTTAACCACAGACCTTATTTACGTTAACAACCAAATACACATTCAGAAAACCATTGACCTCAAGACTAGCAAATCAGAATAGCTAATGGTAAAGACTCGTTTTGCTCATTTGTTTGATTATATGCATTGATGTGTGCACAAGCTAAGCGCTATATGCTGTTAACATACTTTCAGTTGTAAAAATAAGATAAACTCTCCAGTGTTTCTTTGTTTTGTATTTCCCTTTCTTTCCATGTCTCGATTCTGTCTAACTAATACTCAAACGCCCACATGTTGCACTCGTCTGCACACACTACAGCCGCGAGGCACACCAGCCTGCTTCCTGCACTGCTGTTGCTATGGAAACACCTGCATCTCCGGTCGGATGCAATGAGAAGCACTTCACTTCAACATGTGGCAGGTGGAGACAGCCAATTGAAGCATGTCATTTATAAGAAAGGACACTTATACCATTCTTCATCAGTTTCCTAATATCTGGTATTGACGCTATATTTTCTACATTTTTTAACAGATGTATCAAAGGTATAAGATTATTATTTCATGTCATTAAGCTGACACATAACCATACTTGCATATACTTTTATACCAATTTGGCCGCATGTTTTTTGTATGCTATTTAGCTGCTCTCAGGCATATTTTGTTACCTCAGAAAGATTTGGACTCCCTGGTATCTGTGCTAAGCTAAAGGTAGCTTTATAGTTAGTGAGAGTTTTCAATCGCTCGCTAAGAAAGTTAATAAAACTAAAATTATTGATATTTTCCTTTGCTTTTTTTGTCTGAGAGCAACAAGACATAGTTAAAGCAGCAATGTCAAACATATAGAAGCCTTAGAGAGCTTGGGAAATCGTAAAAAAAGTCCAACATATGAGGAAGATAAGCACCTCTTTGCTTCATAAATGTGTGCAGACTTGGCTGTGAGTGAAGGTAAAGCTTCAGCATGACACAACATGTGTATTCTCATCAGAAAGGGACATAAGCACGGCGACTTGAACGCTGCTATCACCTCCACGGCACGCCCTTTGTTTGATAATATATCCTGATTGTCGATGTCAGATTGCATTATAGCATGACACATAAGATAAGAACAGCGCTTTACTTCGCTCTGAATGGAGGATGTATTGACTTTATCCTACGAGAATACAATATATATACGATTAAATATGATTGGCCTTTTAGCAGGAGTATTTACAATTACCTTACCATTATGTAATATTAATTAAAAGCATTATAAATGTGTAAAAGTAAGGCCTCCACATTGTCCTGGATTAGGCTGAGATGTGTCACACTGACTGAGTGAAATCCTAATTGCGCAATGATTGAGTTATTACTATGCAGCCCCATGCGATAGGCATGTTTTGTATAATTTTCTAATTTGCCTGCAGGGCCAATAGCTTGACATTTCCCATAAATTACGGCTGCCGTTCTGCATTTTGAAATCTTTTCATATACTATTGAGTGAGAAATATTGAGTATGTGAATTGTAAGAGGGTTTATTTAGTTTCATCAAGTTAAACATCCCCTTAAATGTAGACATTAATCTTTGCTTAGCATTGTAAAGGTTACAGATGTCTGGTCAGGCCAAAAGTCTTTAAAAGCTACAATAATTAAAAGTTATTCTCCTCCATCTCATCTTTTTAAACAATACTTTGCTTAGTGCCAGCAGAAACACATCTGAGCTGTTTTCCAAAAGAGAACAGACTTGCAAATTGCAAGCATCCCACTATAATGTACTGCCGTCATGTTGCCTGCATCTGCCTTCAGACCAGGTCAATGGCTCCGTCAGAGGGATGGGAAGTGGCTGCTGTTAATGCACTATGCGTGTCTCCTGTTGTATTGACCTTGCTTGGCGCGGTGTTCTCGACACATTACAGTTTGAACCCTGGGACTTCCTGTCTCACTGCTTTCTGCTCGACTGATATCACAAGTCAGTGTTAACATGAAACGAACCAGAGATAAAAAGCAACGATGTATACTTTCTATGTTGGGTCAGGAGTAAGAAAACCACACTGAAATACCTGTGTGTATTTTATTTGTAAATATGTTAAGTATTTAATTTTGTCTTTGGTATAACGCCTTGTGCGGAATGCTTTGGCAATACTATGTTTAAAATGTGGTCATGCCATTAACGCCCCTTTGTATTGTATTGTGTAAGAAAGGGAAAGAGAGGAACAATGTTGAAAGAAAATACGAGACAGTTTGGTGAAGACGGGGGAATTGAAGTGAGAAGTCAGACAGGAAGCGTCAGGATGAGACTGAAGCACAGGCATAGGATGTCCTTAGCGGTGTCTGCAGTTTGGCTCTCAGAGAAATGGCCAAGTGTCAGCTGGTGATGACAGCCACTTGTCTCTGTCTGGCTGAGCTGCACACATCAGCGGCTCTTTCTAATTCCCATCATGGTCAGTATTCACTGCCTGCTACCATGACACCGATCCACAAGCCTGCTGAGCATCGGCTGGCAGCAAGACAAATACGTCCGGTGAATGTTACCTCGGCTCTGGTCAACGCACATTTGTTTTCATCCTTGAGAAAACACTTTTTTACTTTTTCAATATTTTAGTTTTTTAGCACCAAACGTTGGATTCATGATGGCTAGACTGTCCCTGGTAAAGAAACTAACAGAGAACCACAGAAGAAGAAAGGCAGACAGGAAGTAAACACTAAAGGGAACAGCAGAAGAAGACATACAGGAAGTAAACACTGACGACAACAGCAGAAGACAGACAGGAAGTAAACACTAAAGGGAACAGCAGAAGAAGATAGACAGGAAGTAAACACTAACGAGAACAGCAGAAGAAGATAGACAGGAAGTAAACACTAACGAGAACAGCAGAAGAAGACGGACAGGAAGTAAACACTAACGGGAACAGCAGAAGAAGATAGACAGGAAGTAAACACTAACGAGAACAGCAGAAGAAGACGGACAGGAAGTAAACACTAACGGGAACAGCAGAAGAAGACAGACAGGAAGTAAACACTAACGGGAACAGCAGAAGAAGACAGGCAGAAAGTAAACACTAAAGGGAACAGCAGAAGAAGACAGACAGGAAGTAAACACTAACGGGAACAGCAGAAGAAGACGGACAGGAAGTAAACACTAAAGGGAACAGCAGAAGAAGACAGACAGGAAGTAAACACTAAAGGGAACAGCAGAAGAAGATAGACAGGAAGTAAACACTAACGAGAACAGCAGAAGACATACAGGAAGTAAACACTAACGGGAACAGCAGAAGAAGACAGACAGGAAGTAAACACTAAAGGGAACAGCAGAAGAAGACAGACAGGAAGTAAACACTGACGACAACAGCAGAAGACAGACAGGAAGTAAACACTAAAGGGAAGAGCAGAAGAAGAAAGACAGGAAGTAAACACTAAAGGGAACAGCAGAAGAAGACATACAGGAAGTAAACACTAAAGGGAACAGCAGAAGAAGATAGACAGGAAGTAAACACTGACGACAACAGCAGAAGACAGACAGGAAGTAAACACTAAAGGGAAGAGCAGAAGAAGACAGACAGGAAGAAAACACTAACGAGAACAGCAGAAGAAGACAGACAGGAAGTAAACACTAACAAGAACAGCAGAAGAAGACAGACAGGAAGTAAACACTGACGACAACAGCAGAAGACAGACAGGAAGTAAACACTAAAGGGAACAGCAGAAGAAGATAGACAGGAAGTAAACACTAAAGGGAACAGCAGAAGAAGACAGACAGGAAGTAAACACTAACGAGAACAGCAGAAGACAGACAGGAAGTGAACACTAACGGGAACAGCAGAAGAAGACAGACAGGAAGTAAACACTAAAGGGAACAGCAGAAGAAGACAGACAGGAAGTAAACACTGACAACAACAGCAGAAGACAGACAGGAAGTAAACACTAAAGGGAAGAGCAGAAGAAGACAGACAGGAAGTAAACACTAAAGGGAACAGCAGAAGAAGACATACAGGAAGTAAACACTAAAGGGAACAGCAGAAGAAGACAGACAGGAAGTAAACACTGACGACAACAGCAGAAGACAGACAGGAAGTAAACACTAAAGGGAAGAGCAGAAGAAGACAGACAGGAAGTAAACACTAACGAGAACAGCAGAAGAAGACAGACAGGAAGTAAACACTGACGACAACAGCAGAAGACAGACAGGAAGTAAACACTAACGAGAACAGCAGAAGACAGACAGGAAGTAAACACTAACGAGAACAGCAGAAGAAGACAGACAGGAAGAAAACACTAACGAGAACAGCAGAAGAAGACAGACAGGCAGTAAACACTAACGAGAACAGCAGAAGACAGACAGGAAGTAAACACTAACGGGAACAGCAGAAGACAGACAGGAAGTAAACACTGACGAGAACAGCAGAAGACAGACAGGAAGTAAACGCTAACGAGAACAGCAGAAGAAGACTGACAGGAAGAAAACACTAACGAGAACAGCAGAAGAAGACAGACAGGAAGTAAACACTGACGACAACAGCAGAAGACAGACAGGAAGTAAACACTAAAGGGAAGAGCAGAAGAAGACAGACAGGAAGAAAACACTAACGAGAACAGCAGAAGAAGACAGACAGGAAGTAAACACTAAAGGGAAGAGCAGAAGAAGACAGGAAGTAAACACTAAAGGGAAGAGCAGAAGAAGACAGACAGGAAGTAAACACTAACGAGAACAGCAGAAGAAGACAGGAAGTAAACCCTGACAGGAATTATTGGAGTTTGATGATTCCTATATATACTTTGTTTTGTGGCAAGATGATTGGATAAAGTCTCATTGCCAATTTAACACAATTATCAAATGTTAAAAAGAGTTAGGGATTACAAACAAACATTATATAGAACATTTGTGGATTAGCAAGAGAGGTGCGGGTTATTTGAAGTATAATCTCTTGTGTGTACATTTGTAATCTGTAGCTTTGTGACGTCTTTTGAAAATGGCTTCAAAAGGAATAAAAAGTCGGTAGTAAAAGAGTCATCGAGGAAAGGAAAGGAGAGAGGTCTTTATGTTCCTCCTGAACGAGATGACCATTTCAGGCTGAACGCTGTGTCACATTGACGCAGTGATTTAGCTGCGCCACAAACTGCTGTTGTTTTCAAAGAGAAATGCAGGGGAAACATCTGGGACACATCCATCACCGAGCCGGAGAATAGCACGGGTATTTTTACCTGCGCCCAGCAGCATTAGTCACCCTGTCAGTCTGTCAGTGCGCTACACAAACTTTCAAAGAGCTTCACCGCTAACAGCCCCGAGCCTGTATCCCGATGAGATTAGCTCATATAATAAAGTGAGCTTTCATCTTATTACAAGCTTGTTTCAGGCATTTGGGAAACCTATATTTGGGCTTAAATATACTATATTTGTCAGTTAGTGGAACCAGAATGTGTTCATTTGGTTAAAGTATTGGAAGCAGGGCTCGAGTAAACAAGCCACGGATGAGACTGCTAACTTTTAATGAAGCAGACGTGGCTGAAAAGACTTTAATGAAGCCCTTAAAGTGCTATATAGAAATTGGAGTCTTGCAAATCCTCCATATTTCTTGAGTCGTGATGAAGCAGTCCTTTAGAGCAGGAGTTTTCAAAGTGTGGGCCTCCCCTCAGAGAACATAAGAACAGCCGTGCCTCCCCTCCCAATTATTATTGCTATTATTGTTGTTGTTGCTATAATGCAGGGGTATTCAATTGCATTTCAAAGAGGTCCAGTAAGAGATAATGTCATTAAATGCTCTGTTTTCACTGTCTACCGTCCACCATTTGAAATGACTGACTGTTTCTCTCGTCTTGTCTCGTCTCTGTGTTTGAATCTATCGTGCTGACTCACTGCACCCATTTGATTGGCTGAGTAGCGTCACCTCCTTAAAACATGAAACAATAACTTTTTTAAACCTTTTTATGTTTTAAACATATTGTATACAACTCCCCCACTACTTGGACTATTCCTTGCACCCCTCTAGAATAAGCCTGAATGGTCTCAACCATATAGCATCAGTAACGTGCACTTGTTGTTATAACAAGATCGCAAGGACACAGGTAGCGATTGGACAATTGAGTGTTGTTGAGTTTGTGTGTTGTGGAACATGCGTGTGCGTGCAAGAAAATACACCACACACCCAATTACAATTGCATGTTCAATTCACTACCCTGGAAGTTAATACAGTTGTTAAAGTTGGAACAGTCTGTGGACAGCCGTTCTTCCTTGCATGTCAGTCGCCGACACCTTCTTACAGAGGACAGGCACATCTAGCTGCAGCACGACCCGTATATTTTCGCACGGCGTGTTCTCAACACATATTTTTTTTAACATGTTCAACATCGTGGATACATCCTTATATGCTCCCGGCAACACACTGAACGTTAACTTTGCCTCCTTATTACACTCACAGCGGGAACAATGAGTCTGTGTCTGTGATGTACACAGGAATACACGCAGATCATCCTCTGGCTGCAGCCTTGACCGGCACTTGCTTTTGATCAACGTCAATGCAGAAAACCCGCACTCACACAGGTAGGTGAAGGGAATGAGCCTCACACTGCTGCTTTAGAGGAACAGCAAAGGCCCGGACACACCAAGCCGATTTTGGACGTCAATTGGCGTCAGGCCGACGATGAGCGTTGACACGCCATACTCAGATTGGTGTGTCCCGCACCGTCGTGCCTTCGACACCTTTTCGGCCGAAAGGCTGTCGGCAAAAGAAATCACTCTGATTGGCTGTCCAGCTAGCGAATCAGTGCATGAGAAGCAAAACGGAAGTGAGGGACCCAAACAAGCTATTAAGACGGCAAATCTGAGATTTCATTTTACTCCAGCTCTCGACTCAGGTTCGGGAAAGCCCCGTGAGCTTCTCGCTGTAGAGGGGAAATGGAACGCACACGCTATTTGTTGTTTGTTTATATCACGCAGTCTGTTCTTCTTCTCTCGGTTATCACGCATTCTGTCTGCCGGTTGCCTCTTTTGAATGACGAATACACACTACCGCCGCCTGCTGGTGAGGAGAGGTATTGCCACTCACGCATGCGCAGTTCGTACGCGCTTCTTGGCCGTCGGCTGAAGTCTTTGCGGTGTGTTCCAGTGCGACACATGACCAAAACGCAGAGACGTGAGGCGACGCAACAGTCGGGGTCCATCTGTGTCAGTTGTTTGGTGTCAGCTTGGTGTGTCCAGGCCTTAAAACTGTGCTCAGACCAACCAATAGCACTACAATGCAGACTTTGAATTGATTTAATAAAGTAAACAAAGACAAGGTCAAGAAGGAACAAGCTCTGGAATCAAAATACATGGCCGTCCCTCAAAAAATAGCATTGTCACCTGAAAACACAATAGGCAATTCAGACAAGCATTAATGGTAAGAACTTTCTAAAAGATCCTCGATATCGTAGAACTGTATTACCAATCAAGCACGGTGTTTGTCACATTTACAACAGACTAAACCAGAATCTTAAATGCAAACCGAAGACCTCTGAGGATTGTGCAGAAGAAATGTCTGGAATGTGCTTTCTAACTTTGGACTTTCCAATGCAACACAGCAGCTCTGATCGATTTCAGGGAAACTTTTTCTGCCTGTGCCTGAAGCCTCGAGGTAGCCGTACAGCGCGCAGGTCGGGGAGATTAACTCTGCCACAATTCTTTCAGGATGTCTTTTTCTGTCCTTAATAGGTAGTCCCAGTAGCCCCCTTCTCTCGGGTCTGTCCTGGGTTTTTTCTGGAGCTACACCTCAGTTCAAAAGCAGGCTGCTGCCTTCACTGATATCATGCCAGTATAACCTGAAAGCTGACATGAATGACATGTTTATGATTCGGCAAAGGAAGAATGCAGCGTCATGTGCCAGCGTTGGTAATCGCTACCACATTGCTAGCCCTTCACAAAATCAATACGCAGCTTTGTATTGAAGGCTCTTGGAGTATTCTCTGGGCTAAAAAAGCGTTTTTGTTTGTCCTTATTGCCAATGCCCTCCCCATTCCTAGCATCCTCAGGTGTTTGCGTGTACACTTCCTTGAATTGGAGATACACTGTGAGTAGAAAAGAGTGATGGACACAATGCCAGCAAAAAACAAAAAGGAGATTAAACCCAGGATTGAAATGCCAGGCTCTCGGGAGATAACACACTGAGAATATTCCTTTTTCTCTCGTTGTGTTTCTGCGTCTGTCTAATTGTATCAGCTTTGTCTTTCTATAATGTCCGATCCAACAGGAGCGGAAATACTTCTGAAATTGGACTGAAGGACGGAGACGAACGGTGTGTAGTTACTTTGTGTTGTTTGCTTGGAAAAAGAGAAGTCTGTTGCACATAGCAGAGGAAGTTAAATGCTTGAGTTATTTTGTTTACGACTTCCTGTCCTCCAACGCAAATTGCACAGTTATGCTGGAGATGTGGTGGGTCGGTGCTAAGGATTAAGTGTTATCTTGATTTAGGCGTTCACATATGTTGCTCCCCATTCAGTATCTCCAAATTCATTTAACATTCAGCTCCATTCAGAGCAAGAAACAAAAGAAAGGATTTTCTCTTCGGTCTCGCGCCATAATGTGTGACAGATGTAGAGCTCTATGAAGAATGACAAACCAAGAAGAGCAGCGAGGAGACTGCGACTTTGTGCTTTGGAGGACGCCGAGTCGTGTTCACTGACTCTGATGTGGCTGTAACATACAGATGTTCTAATTGAATGGCGTGCCCATTAAATAAGTCATATAAAAAGCATCAGAAGGATAATCGAGGCTGATAGATTAATCGAGGCAGTTTAGCGTGAACGAAAAAAACACCAATGCAACAGCAAGACGAGCAGAAGAGCAGCTTTGATTGTTTTCAAAGGTCGATGGCTGAGTCCTAATAGCTGTGGAGGGGCCTTAGGGTTAGGTAGATTAACTTCAAACCTTCCCAGAATTCATTTTCGAATGTTTCACTTCTTAATAAGGGATCTGCCTCAAAAACAAGAGCTCCGTCCGGGGGTTTCATGGCGAGTTCGCTAGCTGCTCGTCTGAAGTGAAAGACCCAATGCCCACGAGTCCTGGCGCTCTGTTTCTGGCCTTTTCGAGGGAAAGTTAATCATGTTCCAACACTTTTGATGGGACTCCACTTTAACAAATCAATGTGGATTTCTTCAAAGCGGTGTAATGATTAAAGTAAAGCACTTACTTCCCAAAAGGATCAAAACCAATTATATTATTGACATTTCCAGTTAATATCCGGAAACGCACATGCTTAGAATAGACAAGATGCTTACCTTTAAGCGTGTGGCGAGGTGATGAAACACAAGGATTTTTGGAAATCAGCAGGAAGCAGAGATAAGGAAGGAGGGGAAAGAAAGGCAGATTGTAAGTTTACAGACATATTTTATCATTGGATGCAGAGCCAACCTCAAGAATTTGGTGTTTCGGCAATTGTTTTCAGATTGAAATCTACGAAGAAACCTTTCTATAAGACAGCACTGGCAACAGACAATGTCTATTTGTTTTAGCAGGAACAACTTCAGGACATTTCCACAAAGCCACAGCATAGCAAAGGTCCAGTGTTGAAGCATCAGGTTTATTTTAGATTGTACCAAAGAAACCCTCCCCAGTGGCGAGATGGTGAAGAATTGTAAACCGCAAAGCTGGGAAATTGGAACTTCAACGGAAATAGTACTGGGATCTAGGAGTTCTCATATGAGGCTAAACATTCGGATGGGATATTAGGATTCAGGAGAAAATGAGGGAGAATGGCTCACGGACAGAAAGGTATAATATGTAACCCGCTCTATCGAAATCAGTCGGAAGTCGCAACGGCTCATTTCAAAATAAACATGGATTTACGTAACATTTTTTTTTTTTTTTCGGGGTTCGGGTGTTTTGTTTGATTTTAAACCAACAAAGTCTTGGCTTTCAGAATATGAAACTTTTATTTCCAAAATCACACGATAAATACATGTTTGAAGCTTGCAAAGGGACGAAGACACCTCTCATTCGCCACTCTGCTCTTCCGCACAACGTTTATCTGCAGGTGCAAAGGGTGCCAATGTGGTCCATCTGTCCATAAATTAGTTTGGTCCAGGGCAAGAACAAATGCTTTCCAGACTGGCACTAATCTAATATTGATATTCATAGCTGCCAAAGGATGATCAAAACAAATGTCATCAGTTTAGAAACCATCCTATGAAGACTTTTCACTTTTTGAAAGGGAGGAAAAACTAAGAAAGCTAAGAGTGATTCAGTTATGAGTCCGGTGGTGACGTGAAGTCATGTGACCGTGCTGTAGTTCCTTTATAGCCCAACATTAGCCGCCTTTAGCTTAGCGGTGGTGACGTGAAGTCATGTGACCGTGCTGTAGTTCCTTTATAGCACAACATTAGCCGCCTTTAGCTTAGCGGTGGTGACGTGAAGTCATGTGACCGTGCTGTAGTTCCTTTATAGCCCAACATTAGCCTCCTTTAGCTTAGCGGTGGTGACGTGAAGTCATGTGACCGTGCTGTAGTTCCTTTATAGCACAACATTAGCCGCCTTTAGCTTAGCGGTGGTGACGTGAAGTCATGTGACCGTGCTGTAGTTCCTTTATAGCCCAACATTAGCCGCCTTTAGCTTAGCGGTGGTGACGTGAAGTCATGTGACCGTGCTGTAGTTCCTTTATAGCACAACATTAGCCGCCTTTAGCTTAGCGGTGGTGACGTGAAGTCATGTGACCGTGCTGTAGTTCCTTTATAGCCCAACATTAGCCGCCTTTAGCTTAGCGGTGGTGACGTGAAGTCATGTGACCGTGCTGTAGTTCCTTTATAGCCCAACATTAGCCGCTGTTAGCTTAGCGGTGGTGACGTGAAGTCATGTGACCGTGCTGTAGTTCCTTTATAGCCCAACATTAGCCTCCTTTAGCTTAGCGGTGGTGACGTGAAGTCATGTGACCGTGCTGTAGTTCCTTTATAGCCCAACATTAGCTGCTGTTAGCTTAGCGGTGGAGACGTAAAGTCATGTGACCGTGCTGTAGTTCCTTTATAGCCCAACATTAGCCGCTGTTAGCTTAGCGGTGGTGACGTGAAGTCATGTGACCGTGCTGTAGTTCCTTTATAGCCATTAAGCAGTGTTGATATGTAGATATTATCCTGCTTAACATGATGTGTTATTATCATAATGTTTTTCCCATAGATCTTTTTTCTGCAATATTCCAAAATCTAATGGAAAAATCGAATATCATTTTGTCGATGCAGTCCTTGCGATGCTAACCTCTCTATAATGGCAGACCGTATGAAAACAGAATTTCAGGTCGTGTTTTGATTTAAATGCAGATAAAATAAAATGCAAAGTAAAAATAAGCATTCGGAGACCTTTGTGCTCTCTCTGGGTACTTTTTTATGTATGTTTTGCTTCATACACTAGCTCAGTCCAGATCCTTTAAATTGGGCTTTTGAGTATTTTCCATCCGACTGGGTTTTAATTTAACTCAAACAGAGGCAACAATCCATATTTCTCTGTGTATTCTGAGTCGCAGTTGTAACATTCCCTCTGAATATGAACAGCATTAGACTGTCCAAACAAGCCAAGCATCACAAAGGGAAAATAAAGAAAGCAGATAACAGTGGGAGGAATTATTCTGCATCAGCCTCACTAAGCCCACCAGATGTAAGGGATAATAACAGATGAAGAGAAAAGGCTATTGAAACCTTTATACCTTCACATCCAACACTGTTTTTCTGCAGCGGGGGGGTGTATCATGAACCCTGAGGCGACCTCATTTGTTTCTTTGCAAGCACAGCTAGTTATTTGCTCTGATGAAACAATGGTGGAGAAGCTCTCATACATTTCACACACTTCATCTCTCCTTTCAGATGAGCAGGGGATATTGATGGTGTGATACGGTGTGTGTAGACACGACACACTGTGTGTCAAACTAAGAGAGCAAACATACTCAGCAGGGGGGGGGAGGCACGGGAAAGTTAAGACAAAGGACACTTGTGTCTTCTAGAAACTCTGGATGAGGGACGCCTGGAGGTCGAGAGGACGGCTGCTGGTTCGAGTAGCGCTCCTTCTTCAAGAAACAACTTCTGAAGTGCTTTTGAAACCAGTCGGAGGTATTACAACAAGGTCTGAGTCTCATGGGGTGCGTTTCACTTCGGTTAAATTGAGTCCTTGCGTCCCTCACTTGCGTCGTTTCCCTGCGACTAGTCCCAAGGAAACCACGAGAAGCAGCAATGGGACATCGTGTCCTCCGGAGCGTCACGTGAAGCGACATCCGTTTGTGATGACGCCGCACAGCTGATGGTCTGACAGCAGCCAGATCAGTGCATGCGCTGCATCGTCCAATCAGTGAGCGATACACAGTAAGGGGGCGGGGCGAGTGTCTGAGGATTTCACCGCAGGATGGTCTGGTGGTTCCTCCGTTATCGCTCCTCGGTCCTCCGGCACAAATAAGGCCACTGGGACGCTACTCAAGACGGCGCAGACAAATCGACTTCCGGTGAGAGGCACCCATGGTCTTCATCGTTTCAAATAGCATTCGGATTTACTTCATCAGCAGTCATCCCTTTCAAACGTTTAAATGTTTATTTGTGTTTGATTTTACTTAATGTACATTATTTGATTTTGTCTTAATTGGACATTTTCACTTGTGAATTCAAAGGAATATCTCTATTCTATTTTTTTTAAACTATCCAACTTGATTTTTTTTATGTTTATACAAATATTTGTATTATTTTTTCCTATTTATCTTGTATTTTATAATCAAATAGAGCAAGTGTCACAAATCCCAATACCCAATGCATTTATCATACCTGGAAATAGAGCCAGAGTATCAACAACCCTTTATTAAAGTAAAAACTAATTGCATCAAGCTTCCTTATTTAATTACAAAACATATGTAACTATCTTTTAACTACCCAATGCTGACCTTTTTGGCAGGGGGGAATCTATCTCAAGAGACCAGAGCCTTGTGAAAATGTTTGTATGACTGTTTCCTGATCTGCCAGCACTATATTTAACATTTGGTTAACTTGGTTAGCAGCAGAACAATTGTGGTTATGGTTAAAATAAACCACCGTCACCGTTGCTTCCCTCTTCATGTTACTATAAAAGTCCCTGCTGATTTCTCAATTTAGCAAACATTACACTTTTGCCCCGTGCAACCTGAGCTCTGCATACTTTTCAAGATAAAATGCATCAAGGGTTCAAACAGCACATTCCTAAAATGTCTCCTAAACAACTTCCAATAGTCAAGCTTCTCTCGTTCATGCTTCTGTTGTCCCTTACACGTGAATGCTGCAACTTATTGTTTATGTGTTAACTATACCCTGTTCTGACTTTTTTGGACTGGGAAAATACATCTCAAGGGACTTCAGGGCCATACAACCATCTGCCAAAGCTATAGTAAGGTTTAAACACAAACTACTTGGAAAAGGCTGGAGAACAATTGTGGTTCTGGTTTAAATGAACCACCGTCACTGCCGGTAGGAAACTTGACACAAACATCTGTCTCTGGGGTCTCGTACTTTACTGAAACCATCCATCACACCCCCACCCATCTCACAAACGTGTCACACTACTTCACCTTTGCCCCTGAAAGACTACATGTGTGCAGCTGGTTGTTGGAACCAGAGAGAAATCTTCAACTCATACAAGATAAGATGAGCAAAACAACCACCACAGGCACTCAGAGAGTCTCTCTACCAAAGTAGCCGCCTTCAGCAGCGCCTGTGCAAAATATGGGCTTTAGTTGTTATAGATGAAGATATTTTAAATATATATATTAAGCAGCATACGGTAATATTACATTCAGTGTTCAAGGTCAATGCTATCATAAAGTATTCAGCGAGGAAAGGTCCTTCATTCATGCTAATGGGGTCATAAAGAGAGAGGAACAGGGCATGTTTAGAACAGGACGGAGGTCAACGGTTAACAGCCTGTCATCTGTTCAGAGACTTTTTAAAGCTGAACGTGCTGAATTTGTTGAGGCGGAACAAAACCAGTTCAGGTCAGTTGTTTTCCTGCGACAGAATCGTACTGCACTTGTAAATAATGAAACAGACAAAACAGGTACTATACACGTTTTGGTATCTATATAGTATATTTCAGACACAAAGGATATTCAAAGTGCTTTCCATAAACACACCAAACAAATCAAATGGATGGAAGGATACTGCATTTATCACAAGTTGGGATCTGGCCCTTCCTACACCCAGGACATGGTTAAACCGTACACCCCAGCACGTGCACTCCGCTCTGCATCAGCCAAACGGCTCGCTGCACCCTCGCTGCACCCTCGCTGCACCCTCGCTGCGAAGGGGACCCAAGTTCCCATCAGCAGGAACACGTGGGTTTGCTGTCCTGGCTCCAAGATGGTGGAATGAGCTCCCATTGACATCAGGACAGCAGAAAGCTCACACACCTTCCAGACTGAAGACTCATCTCTTTCGACTCCACTTCGAGGATAGAACTATTAACAAAGCACTTATATACTAATAAAGGACTGGCTCCTCTAAAGCCAGTTGAGTAGCACTTGAAATGTTTTGGCTCTATGAAACCTGATGTACTTTATGATTCTGTTTTCTTCAAGTTTGTATCTTGTTGGTCGAACGCACTTATTGTAAGTCGCTTTGGATAAAAGCGTCAGCTAAATATAATGTAATGTAATGTAAAGTAATGCAATGCAATGTAATGTAATGTAATGTAATGTAATGTAATGTAATGTAAAGTAATGTAATGTAAAGTAATGTAAAGTAATGTAATGTAATGTAATGTAATGTAAAGTAATGTAATGTAATGTAAAGTAATGTAATGTAATGTAATGTAATGTAAAGTAATGTAATGTAATGTAAAGTAATGTAATGTAATGTAATGTAATGTAATGTAAAGTAATGTAATGTAATGTAAAGTAATGTAAAGTAATGTAAAGTAATGTAATGTAATGTAATGTAAAGTAATGTAATGTAATGTAATGTAATGTAATGCTTGGATATTGGGGGAAAAACACAGATAATATAGTCAAACATTAAGTATGAGAGTCCATAGATTGTGCAAGAGATGCAGAAGTATAATAACACCCTTGTGTTGAATGCCCTCTGTAAAAGCAGCGGTTAAAGGGGGATACTCGAGCTCTAAAATCCCATAGCATTAAACAGAGAGTTAGGGTTGTCTCAGAATAAAGCAGAGCACAGTTGTGGCCTTCAGGAATCTGTTTAACACCAAAATGTCACACTGAATCTGTCAAACTCAAACACACAGTGAGAGAGAGGAAACAGAGAGGCAGGGCTCTGGGGGAAGAGGGGGAACGAGAGGGGGGGAAGAGAGGGGGAAGAGAGGGGGAAAGAGAGGGGGAAAGAGAGGGGGTGTTCTGTGTCGACATGAAGAGGTTTAAAAAAAGACACCGCTCACTTAAAACGCTGTATTCATTCATTGAGAACCAAATCAGATTCAGACCGATATAACATACGAGGGACACACACTCAAATGCATCACGATAAGCGAACAGACGGACTAAAAATAACTTATTTTCTTAATAAGTTTTAGTTTATGTTTTGCTGTACAGTGTAGCTTGGGAGCTGCTGTTTGAATAACAACAATTCATATCTGTATATGATTATTTCTTAATTAGCAAGGATGCTTTTTTATTTGTATACTAACAGTGGAAGTACATTATGAATATGTTGTACCTTAAATGAATGGCCGTGCGCGCGCGCGCACACACACACACACACACACACACACACACACACACACACACACACACACACACACACACACACACACACACACACACACACACACACACACACACACACACACACACACACACACACACACACACACACACACACACACACACACACACACACACACACACACACACACACACACACACACACACACACACACACACACACACACACAGCAGTAAGTTATAGTGTTGACCTTGGGAACTCGCAGCGATCTATTTGTTCTGGTGCGATGGAGCTCCATCACGGTGGTGTTCGGGACGTGCCTCTATCTCTCTCTGCAGGAGGGCGATCGATTTCTCAAGTGTAAACAAAATCTGACAATTGTATTTTTCAGCTCAAATGCAACCCGTGCACGAACTCCCACCATGAAATATCAACATGGAGCCGAGCCAAACTGCAAGATCACATCATCACTTGTACTATACAATATGTGTTTCAGATGTAAGATGTGAAAATGGCCGATACCTCGATACATATATAATGTACCTCCATGACACATGACTGACTTCCTTTGGAGCTGCCTAAATATGTCGTGTTGACTACTTTTTGGGTCAATCCTTAATTGTTGTGTTAAATAAACTTTATATTTTGGTTTTCAAACTAACCCGATGCTGTTGAACTTGTTGACAACGTGAAACCAATTATTGTCATTGTTTCAACTGAGTGTGAGCTGCATGCTGAAGCATAATGGAAATTAGCTTTTTATCTGTCATGACAACGTGTTTCTGAAATCAGCATCTTCCTCTCATTGGTGTCCTGCTGGTTTGTTTGGGGTTGGTGTCTGCAGAAAACCAAATTGCTCCAATGCGACAAAGAGGGAAGAGAGACACTTGCGTCCAAAAAGAAGTGCAGCCTTGAGTTACTATTGTTTACGAGTATTCAGTTTGACCATAACCCCAAGGCCGGCGTTTTTAACCGTCCATGAGCAGAATGATTGAATAAACCAAACGGAGAATTCACCGAACAATGAAGCTGACCTTTAAGCCAATCTATTGAAGTGTGTGAATTCACCCAGCATTTATTTTAATGCCATAACAACTTCAACTTGTATTCAGTCTTGGGTCGAAAGCAATAGAAACACTTCCACTGATAAAGTGAGTGCACGGGAAGAAAAGTATGTATTATTATCAAGATAAGATAAGAGGTACTTTATTTATTCCAAATGGGATATGTTTGCATTGAAGGAGCAGAGAAAACCACACAACAAGGCGAACAAGTAGAATTTAAAAAGTAGAAATAAATAATACTTAAAGGTGGGGTAAGTTTGAGAAACCGGCTCGAGATACACTTGTTATATTCCATGGAATGCTGTTAACATCCCGATAGCAATGAATAAATAAAGTGCTTTGACAATAAATCCATAATAAATGTCATCAGTGGAAGCCGTGGCGCTGTAGAAAGCACGACCAATCGTCTGAGCCGGCTAAAGTAACTGGATGGCCTACCTGCCTGTCAGCCTTCCATCTGGGCACAAACTGATCTCGTGCCCTCATTGGTCATGTATGGTTCGTGTGTGTTGGGGGAGGAGCTCTGTGAGGAAGGGGCAGATTTCTTCCGGCCGAGTATTTTCAAATTCTAGCGCACTCGAGCCGCTTTCTCCAAAATGCCCTACCCCACCTTTAAAGAAAGCAGTAGGGATGTAACGATAGAAAAAACTCACGGTACGACATTTCTCACGATATTGAAAAATAAAGAAAAAAATGTGAATTTTTTTTACTTTAATTGTTTTTCTTTATTAAATAGTAAATCTGATTTGTACATTTTAAAGTGTCAACAATATAATAATCAGACCCTGCAATAGAATAAATCAAGTTTCACTTTAGTTTTTCAAGTAACTCAACTCTAACTCACTCACTCACTCACTCACTCACTCACTCACTCACTCACTCACTCACTCACTCACTCAGCGTCATCAAGGTTATCTTTTAGGAATGTGAGCACGTCCACATTGCCAGGTAGAAGCTGGGATGTTTGGGCGTTTACAAAATCCCCTGCTGTGGAAACAACTCTCTCGCTTGGTACTGGTGTTGCTGGGACAGAGAGATATGCTTTGGCCATGGGTGCAGCAGTGGGTCAAACTGTGTTTCTCCACCACTTCAAAAACAATACAGCTGTTGCCAAGAAGGTGAGGCGTATTGACAGAGATATAAATATACTGTTGGTACTTGTCAGTGTCTCTAGGTGTGTACATGTAGCCCTGTAAATACCATCCTTTTGTGTTATCTGTTGTTTTATGTTCATGTTGTAACCTACTTGCTGCCATGTTGGACAGGTCTCCCTTGAAAAAGAGATTGATGATCTCAATGGGACCATCTGGTTAAATAAAGGTTTAAAAAAAAAAAAAAAGATTTAAAAAAAAGTATATATAAAAAAAAAATGTCCCGGTATATTTTGTCAGTCTCACGACGGTATTGCGACATATATTTACCGCAATATCGCGATATATCGTTACATCCCTAGAAAGCAGCATTCAAAAGTAGAACATCTACAGTAGACCATGAAGATAAAAAAAATCTAGAAACATTAAAATCTAGAAACATTAAAACACTATTGAAGGGCTTTAGGCACAATATAAAGCAGGGTATTATTTTAAAACATTGGTAGAACGTTGCTTTTTAATGCAAAAATCCCATTTGTGTTTTTGTGGAGGGAAGCAGGAACATTTCTCCTTCAGGGTCAGACTACTGAAACCACTGAAGGAAGTCGCTGACCTTATGAACACAATTTCGCCTCCGTTGCCTCTGGACCTATTTATTCATCCTGTGTACATTTCCACCACAGCACTGCTCCTTCATATTTACCCTCAACGCTTCTCGAACAGCAGGTTTACTTCTGCTCAAAGATGGTTGGTCAACCCTGCCGGAGACTTAATGACTCAGCATACCATAATAACCAACAACATCATCTGGGACGCATGTTCTGAACAGAGAATATGGACTGCTAATAGGGCTGCTCAATTAACCGTATTTTAAATCGCAATTACGATTTTGGCTTGCAACGATTATGAAAACAATCTAATCGAAATAAAACGATTTTTTTTTTTTTTTTTTTTTTAAATTATTATTATCTTTTTTTTTTTGGTTTTTCAGTTGAATTAAACTTAAAGTTCAGTGTATTCAACTGTTAAAAAAAATACTGTTCACGTTTTGTTTTCAATAAATGGATGTTTTCAAAGTAAATGGATAATCGTTTTTAATAATCGTGATATCAATTATTGACCCAAATAATCGAGATTATGATGTTTCCCATAATCGAGCAGCCCTAACTGCGAATGGGAAATTCAATCAAGCCAGACTGAAGCATCCTTTGTGCTCCAGTCAGTCCTCTCAGTAAACACAAAGCTGATCCCAAATCAGATGCACGCTGAAGGCTCTTTGAGCAGCTTTTCTCTCACTGGTTGTGATGGTATGTTAAATGTTTGTTGTTCATGTATCGTGTCTTAATATTCGTCTATGTTGATGTTTCACATGGAGCTGCTGTGATGCAAGTCACATGTCAGACTTGATCTGACCCTTAAAGTATTGTATCGTATATCTTGGGATGACTCAATCAATCAACAACTTCGATTAAATTGTGTTCCATTTTTGTTTTAGCTGTTTTATCTTTTAAATGCACTGTAAGGCGACCTTGGGTGTCCTGAAAGGCGCCTCGAAATAAAATGTATTATTATTATTATTAATCCTGCAAGGGGCATTTGGTTATGAGCAGCGTATGTCATGTTCACAGGCAGGAACATACGGGAAGAAAACACACCGATGGATGTGGAACATTCCTATAGTTCATAGCATCACAATAAATAAGTAAATAAATATCAAGAATTTCAAAGTTTGAGTGCAGAGGGGATGAATGATTTTGAAAAGCAATTTGTATTAAGAGCAGGGAGAGCATATCTACGCCCTGATGGCAACAGATGAAATTAATCAACCCCCCTTTTCAAATGTATAAGTGATTATAGGCAGCACCAGACACGTCTCCTTCAATTATCTCCGTGACGACCAGCAGACTGCGCTCGCCGCGTTGTGCTCCCACCCACAAAAGTCAAACTCCGAGTCTTGGAGTTCAGCAGATTGTTTTCCTCCTGCGCTGGCACACCGCTCGGTGAGTGAACTGGCAGCGAGCCCGAGGTGAAAGGAAAGGGCTGTAGCGGAATATAATCCCTTCCTTCCACCATTCTCTAAGTGGGAGAAGGCTAAGCGGACAGCCAGACCCTCGGATGTAAACCGAGGCTCTGGCTGAAGAGCTATTAACGTAGATGTTGAATTAATCATAGTTCCACTCCATTCGGTTTGCAGCTGATAGTTCCTTTAAGTCATAATACCCTGAATTATTCACATTTCCTTCTGGAATCATTTGTATTGAATTCCACATGTCTTACAGTCTGACTGATTAGCCTGTTAATACAGAAGCGAATGTGCTTTTCACCCACTTTCTGTATATTTATCATTTGCAAACCACGACACATTCCACTGATGTATTAATCATACGATGAGTCGTCGTTCTTAGCATTAAGGAAAATGCCACTTTAATGTTGCTCCGTCATTTTTCAATCCGCCCACCCGGTGAGGCTCGTTGGACTTTCTCTCTGGTTGACGCATTATTATTCATATTATTTCCAAGAAGAGACGCCACCACTCAAACAGTGGAGGACAGTGTCTCACAGATTGCTAGGACATTTCTATGGACACTTTGGTTACACGTTGTTGTCTTTTGCAGTCGTGTAGATATGGAACCGTAATGCAAAATCATTATTTAGCAAAGAAAACCACTTTATGTTCATTCTGACGGAACCAATTACTTAGATTAGTGTCGTGGATTTCCTTGAAAGTAGCTTTGAACGTGGATATTAAATAGAGTTCCTGTATAATCACTAGTCATCCAAGTGTAATACACACATTCATGCTCCTCAGAGGACGAACCTTTTGCATTTTCCAGACTCCATAGGCTTCCCACTGTGCTGCCTTCAGGATAAACGATCCACAAGACATATAATCAAACAGGAAACTAACATTTAATGAGTACATTCACCCAGTGCACTCGGCTCATAAACTATAACCGTGACTTATATTATCATGGATTTCCCCAAATGCACGAAAACCCTATATTAGATCAGCCCAACCGACACAGCCCAACAGAGCTTCACTGTGATATGTGAAGGTTTAATTTAGAACTGCAATACAGAAACAGAACAATACACATGTATCCCTGAAGGTTTACACAACTTTGATGAAACAAGAGTTATAGTTTAGTTAGTGTGTCGGCAAAAACACAAGATTGAGTTGGCTGGGAAGTATTGATTTAGAGGTAAATGCTGTTGTACCGTGGAGTATTTGGGTATGCACATCAGGGGAAAGAGACAGGACAGTGTGTCTGGCAGGGAGGCAGTGGATTCACAGAGCGCTCCAGCAGCTCTCCACCCTCATGAATATGGAGGATGCCCGACCCCTGAGGAAAGCTGTCATGTCTGACACTACTGCAGCATGGGCACATTTCTGCAGACAGGTCCCAGAGCAGCCCTGACAGCAGCAGGCGACGAGGTCCGTCTGAACCTCATCACAAATATTCATTCTTTACTGACGGCATGTTTAAGACATTGATATGTCGATATTAATTATGTTGGTTCGTTGTTGTCACATTGCAGGGTGAAGGAGGACTCTTTCCTTGTAAGAAGAACATGTTTATTTTGCTTTTTTTGATTGGTAAACCGCTTAAAGAAGTCCCGCCCCTGAGCCTATCACGTGCATTGTGTTGGAGCGGTAGCCAATAGAAAGGTGAGTGTTCAATAGGGATGTCACTCTGGAAGGAAGTAAAGAAAGGAGTTTAATGGAGGCTTTTCAGGGAGAAACTACTTCTGGAGGGCACTTTGAGCTTTTAGTGTCCGTTTGCAGACCATTAAGCCCCCGTCACACTGTCCCGAAACTGACACCAGAAGGACACACGAATATGGAATTGTGAATTTTGTACGAAGATGGCCCCGAACCACACACAAAGCCAACATTACATTACATTTAAGACATACAACTAGGGGTGTAACGGTTCACAAACATTTCGGTTCGGTACGTACCTCGGTTTTTAGGTCACGGTTCGGTTCGGTACGTTTTCGGTACAGCAGAAAAAATTATCACAAAACATAACATTTTTTTTTTGAATTATTATTAAACTGTGAATAATGTATTCACTCAAATAAATACAAAATATAATAAAATAAACATTAAGGTGCAGCATTTTGATGAACTGAAATAATCTGTATTTGAACTTTACTGTACTAGTACCTAAGCAGCCAGCTTGACATTAGGACTTGCTTGTCATTTCATGTTTTTTTAAAGAAAGATGAACTTGTTCACATTGCTGCTGAAAGGGCAGATCTGCTGGCACTAACCATGTCTCCTGCTGTGGAGAACACCCTCTCTAGGGACAGAGGTAGCAGACACAGCCAGGTAGCGCTTTGCTACCATGGCAACATAAGGATATTTGCCGTTTGTAATAGCTTTGGCTCGGTCTGAACTTTTTAGTGGAGGCTTAAATGCTAGCGGGAGTTGGGTTTGCACTTCAGTCTTTTGGTACCGGTGATATTCACGTTCGGGTGATGCCTTTTCAAGAGTGTGCAAGTTTGATGTGTTGCCAGCCGCGTAACCAATGTTAGTTGAACAATGCCGACAAACAGCTTTGGTTCGGTCCACCTGTCTTTGTCCGTCATCCTTGTTCGAAACTGCGAAACCAAAATGTTCCCAAACCGGAGACTTCAATGATGCTGGAGGATTTTCCAGCTCAACTTTATCTGCGTTCGCCATTTCGAGAGTTCCTCAAATTACTGACTACATTTGAACGCATCCCTCTGACCAGCTCGTCCAATGAAATGACTTGCTCGCTCTATGACGCGTTGAACACAATGGGAGCAAATTACTCTGAATGCTGCTACGCAGCACCTGAGATTACTTCCAAGAAGTTGTTCACGTTCTCAATTTTTTACGTTTAACGTTATATTCGTTCGGTACACTTCGGTACACACGTGTACCGAACCGAAGGGAAGGAATAATTTCGGTACGGGTACGTGTACCGTTACACCCCTACATACAACTGCAACGAAAGTAACAAAAACAATTATGTTGAAGTACTATGATACTGTACTGATATGTTCAGACTTTGTTCTTTACTTTCTCCGTCTTTATGTCACGTTGTTTCCATAGCAACAACAACCTGTCAACTCTCCTTCAAAATAAGAGCATCTAAATAAAGTTAACCTAAATTATATTTAAGACATACAACTGCAACAAAAGTAACAAAAACAATGTAATGACCTTTTCAGTTTCACAGAACACAAATTGGGTTATTTACATAATATGTTTACATGATTTTGTTGTGCAAGAAAACAACCCGATGGACACACGATAAAGGAAACGTTCAAATGTGGCTCTGATCGTAGCAACATCGGGCCATTCGTGAGGGCATCTTAAGCCATCGTATGACCGCCGGTGGAGTTTCTCAGGCTCCGGCAGCAACTTCGCGAGCGGTGCCAAAATGTTTGTCATGACCAAATATTGCCGAAGGACCTTGCGAAGGGTCATTTTCGTGTTGAATTCGTGTTTCCATTTTGTGTGTCCATTTTGCCCTTCGTCTGATCATCGGTGCCATCGGGCATTTTCCGCCCCGAATTTGAACATTTCCTTTATCGTGGTGTCAATTTCGGGACAGTGTGACGCGGGCTTTAACATTCACAAAAGGCCATATTACACACTACAGGAAAGAGAAACCCCCCCTCTTTAAGTCTGACTGAAAAATACACAGATGCATCTTTCTAAAGAGAAGTGGATGAGATGGAAATTCTCTATGGTCATAAAACCCCCAGGACTATTGCAACTTATTTTCTTAGATTATTTATGTTCGCACCACCAAAGCAACTTCCTTGTATGTGTAAACGTACCTGGCAATGAACTTGATTCAGATTCTAATCCAGGATGGAAATGACCCTCTAACCCTCGAAGGATTTCAGTAATAACCTTTTAAAATTGTATTAGTTATTTCAATGCTAAATAGTTTTCTCGATAACTTGTCCTTTGTGAAGTTCACGGTCAAATGATTGCGATGTCTTCATTCTTGTTACTTAATTATTTCCTTTCAGTGCAACCTGGTGAATTGAATACGTAGAAAAGAGAAAGCAGAGATGGTTCCAGGTAGCAGGGTTCTGGCTGTACGCTGTCAGCTGCTGCCAGGTGAGTGATGATGTAAAACAGAAGCCAGATGTAACACTAGAACAGCTAACAAAGGCACAGGTATAGCTGCATGTTTTTATAGAGCTGCTTACTTCTTTGTTCGTCATGGAGCATCCCTGAAAGCCACCATGCCTGCAGCACGGTCTGGAGGACAGACCTTAATGTCAGGCGCAGCGGGAAAAAATGATGTTAGTCAGTAGGCTCAGGGGCATCAGCTCTGATCCACTGATCCACCTGCCACCGAGCGGGGCCCACAGGGGTCTCCGAGACAGGTTACAGCGGCAAGACTGAGGCAGCATGTTCCTACAACGGATACTTCGTTGCCCACTGGCAGAGAAACAGCCAGACTAACAAGACCGAGAACCAGAAGAACACATTCTGGGGCCTTGGAGGCGAAACGAAAGGCTTGTTCAGCTGGCAGACCCCTCCTCTCTGCTTTCTGTGGGGGATGATGAACACAAATGGTGACAGATCACACAGAAATGTTCCATATTGTATGGGTTTGAAATTAAGCCTAGAAAGTGGTGCAGGGGTGAGATTTGATACCCGGAAATGAGTCAGCATTTTACTACTTCCTCTGCCCTCGCCTGAACGTAAATGCTTTTTTAAACTTGCTTTTGCATGAAATAAAGTCTATGGTTAACACAAGCTGAAGAGATTTTGTTGTACGATATAAAATACGTCAGTAAATACCCCACTGGTGAATTGAAAAAACAGCAGTTGCTAACAAGTGTCTAAATGAGATGACTAAACATCATCAAGCCCAACGTTAGCCGCCTTTAGCTTAGCGGTGGTGACGTGAAGTCATGTGACCGTGCTGTAGTTCCTTTATAGCCCAACATTAGCCGCCTTTAGCTTAGCGGTGGTGACGTGAAGTCATGTGACCGTGCTGTAGTTCCTTTATAGCCCAACATTAGCCGCCTTTAGCTTAGCGGTGGTGACGTGAAGTCATGTGACCGTGCTGTAGTAGCTTAGGCGGTGTGACCGTTAGCTTTTTATCATAGAGTGGTGTTCATATGTGGAGATGAACATGTGTTTGACACAGAGATTGTATTCTGCAAAAATCCAATGGAAAAATCCCATTGGCTTTTTTAGAGGAAGTGAATGTGCTCGCTTCAGGGTCAAACTAAAATAAAAATCATGACTGCACCACTCTGAAATAGGTCGGATTGATTTGTGAGGCTTGTTTTCAGAAAATGACCAATTTCATGATGTAACATTGATAATTAATAACCAGGAAGAGAGGGAAAGAATCAGCAGCTTCAAAGCTAATCGTGGCTTTCATGTAATGTAATGAATCTACTGTTGAAAAACCAATACCAACAAATTGAAACTTGATATTATTATTGCAAAGATTGAGGCCAGAAAATCAGGTATACTTCAGGAACATGACGTAAAGCTCAGAGACGGTTACATCAGCTGCAGTGAGGCGTTGTGTCTTAACAACCTGTGCAATATGTTCACACTGCAGAACTGGAATCTCATTCATGTATCTCACGATGTGCACATATTGTTCAAACTGATAAACACCTCGTGCATTACTATCACTTCTATTTAACAAACCGTACAGTGCTTTCTGCTTGTTATAGCCCATTCAATGCACATATATTTCCCATCACTTTTAACGGACACCTTTATAGCAGCCTGTTATTGCGAGGCAAATATTATGTACGGTAAATATATTTATATAGATTGGAAATAAATTCATCAGGATTAACCATTTTTGTTGTTATTCTCCATGCATTAAGCCTCTTAAACTGAGCAATTTAGCATTAATATATTATTAAAACTAATACATCACTGTATAAATTGTATTATGCTTTGTATTGTAGTACATTGTACACCTTTTGACTGTTATATTATATTTGTTGTCTATTTTATTTGATGTTGTTTATGGACAACTAATTAATATGTTTTATAAATATTGTTTCTCTCCCGTATTTATTTTTGATCCTTTATCGGACATTGTACTTTATTTGAATATAAATCAATATTATCTGTATTGCAAAATCTTAATGTAATGTTTAATGTCAATATTAATTTATTTTATTCCATTTTGTATGTATCTTTATTTTATTTATTTCATTCTTTAATGGAGCAACTGCCACAAACTATTCTTATAATGATGATTATGAAACTGTTGAAAACCTCTCCTTGATTTAAGGACATCTAAGTATTGATAGTCGGCTGTCCAAAGCACTGCATACTATTGTATGTATCTGGTCTTAAAGTTAAGTCCTGAGGCCAAACAATATGCCAACAACGTCGTTAATCAATGATTAATGCAAATTATCAAATGTATAGCAATAATAAATCCGTGTTCAGCAGCCTAATCACACGGATTTTCGGAGTGTCTGAGAGTGTCCTTGAACGCACCGCCAAGGACAGGTTTTGTACATCCCCTGCTCTGGGCTTTGATAAAAGATAATGGCTACTCAATGTCCCCGGAGATAGATTACCCGTCTGAAGTATGTTTCCTTCCTTATATGATGATTTTTATAGCACACTGAACATAATGGATGGCGGGAAATCAATCTCCAAAATGTATCGGCTGCTTTGGAAAAGGTTGCCAGTTATGTAAACCACAGGAAGATGTGGTCTGTTTGCCAAAGTCCTGGTGTTAACCCGGAAATGTTGAGTACCCCAAAGTTTTATCTTAGAAATGTACAGTACGGTTCCCAAGCACATAGAAACTGCCGGATATGATGGGCAATTTGCACTATTAGCTTAAAGTGGACCTATCATGCTACATTGGAAAACTATATTGTGGGGCCATACCTCTACAAAACATGTATTTTTTCAAAATACCAAACAGTTCACCCGTTGCAGCCATGCCTCACACTGCTCTCTTTTGCAGCCCTGTTACAGAAACGCGGATGTAGGGTCCTTAGCTTGAAAAAAAAAAAAAAGGAGGCGGAGCTAATGCCTGATCACATGCTTTTTCTCTCTCACGTTTATCACAAGGTGAGTTCTTTTTTATTTCCTGCTTTTTAACACATGCTCTCCAGTACAGGTTAGCTCTGAGTGTTAGCGACGCTTGCTAATGTAAACAAAGACGAGATGACGTCCAAAACACGTCAGGCATTGTTTCTGATGGCAACTTCCTGTGAGTCCGCTGCCGATTTGACGTCAGATCGGTAGCAAATCTGTATCCGCTCGTTGTACCCCCGTTTTTAAAAGATTTGGGTACGGAGGAAAAGAGAGAGGGTTTTATTTTCTGACGCTGCGTGAGTTCCCCGACGCACCGGGGACACATCTTGATGTAGAAAAGACATCAAAGCAGTTCATTTTGCATGATAGGTCCCCTTTAAGTTGGGGTTGTCATTAATATAGCCTATGTTAACAATAGTTAAAAAACATGGCTTGGGCCGGTTTGGGACAATTCTGGAGTGGTTTTGGGGGTTATTGAGGATACGGAGTCAATTCCAGACATTATCAGGATCAAAATAGAAGTTTGTGACCAGAAATTTGCAATATGTGGTGCTCTCGGTTGGCTGATTGTTATACACTTTGGGTCGATTTTGAAAATGCAGGGGACATTGGATCATTTGGATTGGACGGCTTCATTATTTATTTACTTGTGCTCTCTATATCGAATGGTCCGCAGAACTTCTGATGGTAGTCAAAATCCGCCCACGAGAGTGCAATAATGGCCACTTTCTGGTTTAAACTGCTATTGTTGATCCTGGAAATGTCAGACATGTATTAAGCATCCTCAATAACCCCCAAGAAAAAAATCTGCCTCGCCAATTTGTTACTATTGTCAAACAATGGCTAAAATATATGTTATGCTAATTAACACAACTTGTGCTACTGTGCAAATTGCCCAACATATGGCATCCGGCAGTTTTCTATGTGCTGGGGACCCCTGCTATACATTTCTAAGGTAACACTTTGGGGTACTCAACATTTCCAGGTTCACTCTGCAGGCAACTAGAATAATATGCGTTCAAAAGGTTGAAACATGCTCCCTGCGACGTAAACACCACCCACATAATCTGGTGTTTCATTGCAGCTGTCTCGTATCAATATACTAATGAAGGGCTTTGTTCTGACATTTACATACGGCAGGTTTCTAATCCTGCCTGGTGTTGTTGAGGCTCAGTCTTCCTCGCCTACTCATGGCAGGAAGAGCTTGGCATCACTTGTGCCTCGATAAGCAGGAGGCAGGTAGAATATGCTGAGGGACGCGGGGAAGGAAGGATATGAAGTGGAGGGGTGTTTTAGCGAGTGAGGGATAATAAGCAGAGCTGGAGACGTGACAAGAACGGGAATCAATGCGAGGCAAGAAAGAGATACGGAAAAGAGGAAAATCCCAACGCTAAGACGATGCTTTCACAGCCAGCAGAGCTCCACCTCCAACACGAACATGCATGAGGGACGATGGTATAAGGGAAGACATAAGATATTGTAAGAACTGCCCTGAGTTGTTTTCATTATCAGGAAAAAGCGTTTTTTTCCTTTTACTGGTCGGCCAGACTTTCCCATTCTGAAAGCTGCAAAAATAACCCAATTACCGAAGTGAGAGACTTTTTGAACAATAGATAAAACACAGAACAAAGTCTCATGAAACCCAGACTCTTGGATGATGACACATGCTATGTTGGTATTTGATAACTTAAGGTTTGTTTCTTCCATATCCAACATGGCTATACAGAGCCATTACTATTTACTGAATGGATGTAATTAATGTCCGTGTCTAGCAGAATATTTCACGGGGACATTTAACATATTCCGATAAAATCTACTAGTAGAGTTTGAATACACTCCCTAGCAACACATCTGCCTAGTCCCAAATAACGGCTCTATTTACTGCTATTTATGAAACATGCTCAAAAAAAGCAGTGCTCAAATATTAGATATTAACATTTCTTAGCATTACTGACACAAAGAAAACTTTTGTGACCTTCTGAACTTAAAAAGAAATAGCTCCGTAATGAACTTTGTTGTGAATTAAACATTCACCAACCTAAGTGTTCCCTCCCAGCCGACTGACAGCCGGCTGACAGTTAACTGAAATCCAACTGTCAGCCAAATGCTTCCGATTCCCCGCCTCTTCCTGCTTCCTGAAATGACCTGTCTAAATTCCTCTGTGGCCATTCACTCAAAAGCAGGGCTTCACCATGAAAGGGTGCTTCCTTCACAGAAACACATTCGATGCTTACTGCGGAACATGTGGTAACTGTTTTGGTACAGACAGTACAGTATGGTTTGCTGAGAAAACTCCTGGTAGAGAAAAGCTGAATATTTAAAGATATCATGCTAGATATGAACACTGTTGTGATTCTGAACGTAACACAAGTAGCTCTGTAATCAACCCTGTTGTTACATTAATTTACAAATGGACCAGCTTAGGTTTGCTTCTTTAACCAGCTAACGTATGCTGAGGAAAATGGTCTTGTTTAGGCAATGGTACACCATTATATCCTAGACATATATCAATTGCTGAAACTACAATACGTTATACGATAATGCCCCTCAGTACAGTAGTGCTGGAGCGACGCGTCGACTTCAAAATATCGTCGACGACATATTCCGCGTCGCTACACACACCGTGGGTGTGTAAACAAAGCAACAAGCAGTTCGCAATCGCACTTCAAACACAATGGAGACTGAAACGGCTACCTCCTCCTCACAGGATTGCGCACGAAGCCCTCAAACGAAAACATCTCGCCCTAGGTCTTCAAAAGCATGGGAATACTTTAAAGTTAGTCCAAAACGCAAAGATATTGTCTAATGCAGTCTTTGCCAAATGGAGTTGGCATATCACACGAGCAACAACGGCTATGTTGGAACATTTAAAGCGGCAGCTAGCTGTGGTGGCTACCATTAGCAGCTAGGCATTTGCTCTCCGATTTTTACATAAAATGGAATTATGGATTATAAATTCAATCATTTTTTTATACACAGACGTTAAAAACCTATGGATTAACCGATTCAGCCGCGTTTTTCTCATTTTAATGCCATTGAACACGTCTTTGATCAGATTGACAGCTACGGTGGTGAGACGATCTCCCTAGAAGCTCTGTAAAGGTACGTGTTGTGATGGACTGTATTTGCTTCCCCTGTCGCGAGTCCGGATCGCTCAGTGATGATACTATATACCTAAATAATCTGTGGAGTCTCAGCTTTAATCGGATATCTTGTATGTGCAGCTACGATGAGTACTAAGGGTACTTTTATCTTGAGTTCTGTGCCAATGTCCGTTAGCAATTTTTCGCTCAGTGGTCATTTAGATGCTTCTTATGAGACTTGTGTTTTGTTTTGGTAAACATGGTTTGTATCGGCAGTTAGCTGAGATTATTACCGTTAATCTGGTATAACACATTAATAGTTTGTTAAATATTAAGATCCCCTGAGACACAGTATTGTGAAAAAAAAAATGTTTACATTACGTTTTTTTTACATCACGTTTTTTATGAATTGAACAACAGAAAAAATAATCGTTAGATTAGTCGACTAATCGATCAAAATAATCGCCCGATTAATCGTTTTCGAAATAATCGTTTCCCCCCAGCACTACAGTACAGAAAACCCTAAATACCAGAGACATAATCTGAAACAGACCCACGGCTGAACAGACAGACGAAGATAAAAAGCGGGCACCTTTGCTCCGAGGGTTCGCTACGACTTGCCTTTAAGACATGTCGAAGAACTCAAAAACAGTTTGTGATGAAAGCCGATTCTGCTCTGTGAAATCTCATGACCGCATGACCACTTCCTCTTCAATTCCACAGAAAGCTCCCACTGAAGAGAGAAGCTATGCGAGCAGAGAGCGAGACGACAACTGGCTTCAAGCTTCTCGATCACACTGGAAATCTCAGTTTGTACGACGACAGATGACCGGGACTTCTTTTCACCGATGCTCCGTCCGTCAAACAAGCACTGTGTCCACTTAACGTGGATTTCCATCAGACTAATGCGACCGCTGCCTGGCAACCGATGTGAAAAAGCATCAGAAAGACCTTTTGTTTCCGATTCCGGAGATATCAGTGACCTGCATCTCACCAGAGACAAACAATCAACTAATTGCCGTGGTTGGTTTGACAAGCTGTAATCTGTGTGCGGCGCATAATGGACTCCTGTTCATCAAAGGGAAGCAAGCGGGGCTTTTGGTGCAGGTGGTCACAGATGATGACTTATTGATGAAAGCATTATGTTGTCTCTGCATGTCTGTGATAAAGGACAGGATGTCAAAGTGGATCAGTGACGTTGGCTAAATGATGAATGGCAGCCGCCACCTCCTCTCTGATTATCTGACGCTTAGTCACAGTCAGGTGGCTCATCGTTTAAAAGCAACCAGTCGCTCTGACGTGTATTGTCTGCACGCACCTCTCAAAACGTATACCATTTTATTACATTACACTTGTTAGACGCTTTTATCCAAAGCGACTTACGTACTCAATACTGTGGGACACAACGACATGCTGCCTGCAGTGGGTTTGAACCTGTGACCCCCTGACCCCAACACCAGCGCACAACCCACTGCGCCACACACCTCCATTTTCCTGATTTATTTTATATATATTTGATACATGACTTCTACATGACTAACACAACAAATCTAAAATGCTTTATATATAATGGCACTGAACCTATTGAACATTACATTTAGGGCCGGGACTTTAACGCGTTAATTAAGATTAATTAATTACAAAAAAATTTACGCATTTTAATCGCACTTAATTTTGCACAGCGGAACGTTTCTCACTGGATGAGTTTCAGGCGTACCGATTATACTGGAGCACCAACTAACGTTCATGACTTCAGCATGGGACTTCAAACAACAACAAACCACGGTGAACAATAGTCAAACATGAACGAACAAGCTGATGAGACCGCTTTGGTCGGCGCCGTGGATGGGACATTTTGTTTTAAAAAACGGACAGATGGAAGCGTCGACAAGAGCACGGTGGTGTGCAAATTATGCAAAAAGGAATTTGCATATCACCGCAGCACATCAAGCCTAAAGTATCACCTAAATGCAAAGCATGTAGCAGCTAGCATGTAGCAGCTAGCATGTAGCAGCTAGCGTGGACGTTAGCCCGACTCCGAGTGCAAGGAACCACGCCCTGACCCAACCCACACTCAACCAGACGACTGGTTTCAGGGCCAGGATCAGTCAGTCCACGTCTGAGAGAATAACCAGCTCCCTGGCTCACTGGACTGCACTCGACTGTAGACCACGTGGAGTAAAGTCCATGTGAAAATGGCTTCTCACTGTTCTCAGGTCAAATATGTATTTGATTAAAAATGCGATTAATTTCGATTAATTAATTACAAAGCCTCTAATTAATTAGATTAATTTTTTTAATCGAGTCCCGGCTCTAAATATATATATATATATTATTGGGTCTTTATTCTACGTGACAATATTTGATTTTGCATTTTGTTTTATCATATATTTGTTCTTATTCTGTAAATTATGGCACTATTTTATGTATTTTTCTCTTGTGTAAAGTCTGTATGCTGCATTGTTGCCAAGGATTTAAACAACTTATAAAACCTTTGAATGTTTCATCAGGACGATTAATTTGTTCTTTGTGTTATAATGTTGTGTATATGTTATTATCCCAGACCATTTATCAAACTGCTTTGAGAAGACTGTGTAGAACAGGAACATGCAGTTATATTTGATAGAAATACGCAATAGAAATGATGGAATAAAAACGTCTCTGAATGAAACCCAATTTATTTCTACCTCTAAATGAGCTTCACTCATGATTAATTCAAACCTCCTGGTGGTGTACGCACCGTCAGTCTGCTGTACACGCAGCGCTCCCCTCGACATCATCAATTCCATTATTTCAAACTTTTGATGTCATTACGCGCATCTGTATTCTCCCAAAATTAAACAAAGAAAAAAAGTACTTTTCCTGATGAAACTGTAGAAAGTCTTCCCCGTGTATTGGTTCATACTTTCAGGAACTCGTAATGAGTCGAATTAATCAAAAGAATGACTCGTGGAGTAAACACGAGTTAAGCTGGATTTTAACCGAGGCTCGACCCACTCCGAGCTTTCCATATAGCACAATGAAGTCCTCGGAGCCTTGTTATTGTGGGATGTATTGGCATTGCAATAAAGAGGATATCTCTGGGTGAGACATCCGATGTGGGGCAGAGTGCTGCAGGTGTTCAGACATTCCCACGCTCCTCCTGAGGAAGCCTGAGTATCCTCTCGTGTCATCTATTCTAACAGGAACAACTACCGATGAGGATAAATCCATCGTGTGCAACGGCTCCACTCAGATGGAGAATAATAAGCATTCAGTGCTCAGAAATCGTTGAGGAAAAAAAGTATTATTTGCGATTATCTTGACTGATTCACGATATTGGAGGGAACGATCATTTCCGCAGCTTTATTCTCAGTACATTACATGTAATTGCCTTTTATCCAAAGACACTTAGAATAAGTGCAAAAAGCATCAAGATTAAAACTCTGAACAACAAAGAAAGTGCAGATATATTCACTTCAAGCAAGACCATACCAGAGTACTGTAAGTGCGTGGGAAATCGTTACAATAATGTAATTGCCAAGGTACACTTGAAAGAAATGTGTTTCCAGTATGCAACGGAAATATTCAGAGGTGCTGATGTCCTGGAGTGTATGGCTTTCATTCAAAAGTATATTACATGATTATGGTGTGAGGTTTTAATAATAATAAAATGCATTTGATTTATATAGCGCTTTTCACAAATCAAAATGCTTTACAGTATGAGGGAGGGTAGACAAACAAGGACAGGCAAACAAGGAAGTATAGTAAAATAAAAAAAAGAAGTTGATTGAGAGGGGGCGGGGCTTATGGGTAGACCGAGTTGAACAGATGTGTTTTGAGGCGGGACTGAAAGATGTGAGGGACTCAGAGTCGCAAAGATCTTTAAGAGGGTCTGCACCAAACACATATGTTTTGTAAAGTCTGTAGAACCCCATGTGTAGGCTGGGATATCTCTGTCATGCGAGCGTGACATGGTGAACACAATCAGTCTAAATTAACAATCGGGACGGAAATGTTCGGATTTCCAAATGGAGGTTCTGTGAATAAATAAAAAATCAAGAACCGAAATAATTGAACTATTCATATCTTAGACTGCACTGTGACTTTTATCTTTTAATGTTTATTTTATTAGCTTTTCTTTTGAATGACTGATTTGAAATGCCTTTGTCTGAATGTCTTTCATTTTTGTAAAGGCCCTTGAATTGCCTGGTGCTGAAAGGTGCTATAGAAATACCTTGCCTTGCCTTGGAGCTCCACAACACTTCATTTTAAATGGTATTTATGAAGCCTTTACCTAATAACATATCACATGTCACTTGTTAGAGCCTTTTATCCAAACCCACTGCGCCACACGCCCATATATATGCTCCAATTTGCACATTGCGATTTCCATTCAAACTCGATTTATTATGTAGCTTTACTTGCACATACACATATGTAATCGGGTTTCAAATAATAATAAATAAATAAGTTTATTAAGGATCCCCAGTAGGGGACAATAACACAGCAACATTAAGGACATAAGTCCTGACATCATTAACAACATTAAAAACATCACCAATATCATCAACAACGTGCGATCAAGTTAAGTTAGGGTCCACAGCTCACACGCGGTCATTAGTAGATGGCCCTTCAATCTCTTCTTGAAAGAGGCGCGTGGAGAACACCCTCTCTAGGGACAGAGGTAGCAGACACAGCCAGGTAGCGCTTTGCTACCATGGCAACATAAGGATATTTGCCGTTTGTAATAGCTTTGGCTCGGTCTGAACTTTTTAGTGGAGGCTTAAATGCTAGCGGGAGTTGGGTTTGCACTTCAGTCTTTTGGTACCGGTGATATTCACGTTCGGGTGATGCCTTTTCAAGAGTGTGCAAGTTTGATGTGTTGCCAGCCGCGTAACCAATGTTAGTTGAACAATGCCGACAAACAGCTTTGGTTCGGTCCACCTGTCTTTGTCCGTCATCCTTGTTCGAAACTGCGAAACCAAAATGTTCCCAAACCGGAGACTTCAATGATGCTGGAGGATTTTCCAGCTCAACTTTATCTGCGTTCGCCATTTCGAGAGTTCCTCAAATTACTGACTACATTTGAACGCATCCCTCTGACCAGCTCGTCCAATGAAATGACTTGCTCGCTCTATGACGCGTTGAACACAATGGGAGCAAATTACTCTGAATGCTGCTACGCAGCACCTGAGATTACTTCCAAGAAGTTGTTCACGTTCTCAATTTTTTACGTTTAACGTTATATTCGTTCGGTACACTTCGGTACACACGTGTACCGAACCGAAGGGAAGGAATAATTTCGGTACGGGTACGTGTACCGTTACACCCCTACATACAACTGCAACGAAAGTAACAAAAACAATTATGTTGAAGTACTATGATACTGTACTGATATGTTCAGACTTTGTTCTTTACTTTCTCCGTCTTTATGTCACGTTGTTTCCATAGCAACAACAACCTGTCAACTCTCCTTCAAAATAAGAGCATCTAAATAAAGTTAACCTAAATTATATTTAAGACATACAACTGCAACAAAAGTAACAAAAACAATGTAATGACCTTTTCAGTTTCACAGAACACAAATTGGGTTATTTACATAATATGTTTACATGATTTTGTTGTGCAAGAAAACAACCCGATGGACACACGATAAAGGAAACGTTCAAATGTGGCTCTGATCGTAGCAACATCGGGCCATTCGTGAGGGCATCTTAAGCCATCGTATGACCGCCGGTGGAGTTTCTCAGGCTCCGGCAGCAACTTCGCGAGCGGTGCCAAAATGTTTGTCATGACCAAATATTGCCGAAGGACCTTGCGAAGGGTCATTTTCGTGTTGAATTCGTGTTTCCATTTTGTGTGTCCATTTTGCCCTTCGTCTGATCATCGGTGCCATCGGGCATTTTCCGCCCCGAATTTGAACATTTCCTTTATCGTGGTGTCAATTTCGGGACAGTGTGACGCGGGCTTTAACATTCACAAAAGGCCATATTACACACTACAGGAAAGAGAAACCCCCCCTCTTTAAGTCTGACTGAAAAATACACAGATGCATCTTTCTAAAGAGAAGTGGATGAGATGGAAATTCTCTATGGTCATAAAACCCCCAGGACTATTGCAACTTATTTTCTTAGATTATTTATGTTCGCACCACCAAAGCAACTTCCTTGTATGTGTAAACGTACCTGGCAATGAACTTGATTCAGATTCTAATCCAGGATGGAAATGACCCTCTAACCCTCGAAGGATTTCAGTAATAACCTTTTAAAATTGTATTAGTTATTTCAATGCTAAATAGTTTTCTCGATAACTTGTCCTTTGTGAAGTTCACGGTCAAATGATTGCGATGTCTTCATTCTTGTTACTTAATTTTTCCTTTCAGTGCAACCTGGTGAATTGAATACGTAGAAAAGAGAAAGCAGAGATGGTTCCAGGTAGCAGGGTTCTGGCTGTACGCTGTCAGCTGCTGCCAGGTGAGTGATGATGTAAAACAGAAGCCAGATGTAACACTAGAACAGCTAACAAAGGCACAGGTATAGCTGCATGTTTTTATAGAGCTGCTTACTTCTTTGTTCGTCATGGAGCATCCCTGAAAGCCACCATGCCTGCAGCACGGTCTGGAGGACAGACCTTAATGTCAGGCGCAGCGGGAAAAAATGATGTTAGTCAGTAGGCTCAGGGGCATCAGCTCTGATCCACTGATCCACCTGCCACCGAGCGGGGCCCACAGGGGTCTCCGAGACAGGTTACAGCGACAAGACTGAGGCAGCATGTTCCTACAACGGATACTTCGTTGCCCACTGGCAGAGAAACAGCCAGACTAACAAGACCGAGAACCAGAAGAACACATTCTGGGGCCTTGGAGGCGAAACGAAAGGCTTGTTCAGCTGGCAGACCCCTCCTCTCTGCTTTCTGTGGGGGATGATGAACACAAATGGTGACAGATCACACAGAAATGTTCCATATTGTATGGGTTTGAAATTAAGCCTAGAAAGTGGTGCAGGGGTGAGATTTGATACCCGGAAATGAGTCAGCATTTTACTACTTCCTCTGCCCTCGCCTGAACGTAAATGCTTTTTTTAAACTTGCTTTTGCATGAAATAAAGTCTATGGTTAACACAAGCTGAAGAGATTTTGTTGTACGATATAAAATACGTCAGTAAATACCCCACTGGTGAATTGAAAAAACAGCAGTTGCTAACAAGTGTCTAAATGAGATGACTAAACATCATCAAGCCCAACGTTAGCCGCCTTTAGCTTAGCGGTGGTGACGTGAAGTCATGTGACCGTGCTGTAGTTCCTTTATAGCCCAACATTAGCCGCCTTTAGCTTAGCGGTGGTGACGTGAAGTCATGTGACCGTGCTGTAGTTCCTTTATAGCCCAACATTAGCCGCCTTTAGCTTAGCGGTGGTGACGTGAAGTCATGTGACCGTGCTGTAGTAGCTTAGCGGTGTGACCGTTAGCTTTTTATCATAGAGTGGTGTTCATATGTGGAGATGAACATGTGTTTGACACAGAGATTGTATTCTGCAAAAATCCAATGGAAAAATCCCATTGGCTTTTTTAGAGGAAGTGAATGTGCTCGCTTCAGGGTCAAACTAAAATAAAAATCATGACTGCACCACTCTGAAATAGGTCGGATTGATTTGTGAGGCTTGTTTTCAGAAAATGACCAATTTCATGATGTAACATTGATAATTAATAACCAGGAAGAGAGGGAAAGAATCAGCAGCTTCAAAGCTAATCGTGGCTTTCATGTAATGTAATGAATCTACTGTTTGAAAAACCAATACCAACAAATTGAAACTTGATATTATTATTGCAAAGATTGAGGCCAGAAAATCAGGTATACTTCAGGAACATGACGTAAAGCTCAGAGACGGTTACATCAGCTGCAGTGAGGCGTTGTGTCTTAACAACCTGTGCAATATGTTCACACTGCAGAACTGGAATCTCATTCATGTATCTCACGATGTGCACATATTGTTCAAACTGATAAACACCTCGTGCATTACTATCACTTCTATTTAACAAACCGTACAGTGCTTTCTGCTTGTTATAGCCCATTCAATGCACATATATTTCCCATCACTTTTAACGGACACCTTTATAGCAGCCTGTTATTGCGAGGCAAATATTATGTACGGTAAATATATTTATATAGATTGGAAATAAATTCATCAGGATTAACCATTTTTGTTGTTATTCTCCATGCATTAAGCCTCTTAAACTGAGCAATTTAGCATTAATATATTATTAAAACTAATACATCACTGTATAAATTGTATTATGCTTTGTATTGTAGTACATTGTACACCTTTTGACTGTTATATTATATTTTGTTGTCTATTTTATTTGATGTTGTTTATGGACAACTAATTAATATGTTTTATAAATATTGTTTCTCTCCCCGTATTTATTTTGATCCTTTATCGGACATTGTACTTTATTTGAATATAAATCAATATTATCTGTATTGCAAATCTTAATGTAATGTTTAATGTCAATATTAATTTATTTTATTCCATTTGTATGTATCTTTATTTTATTTATTTCATTCTTTAATGGAGCAACTGCCACAAACTATTCTTATAATGATGATTATGAAACTGTTGAAAACCTCTCCTTGATTTAAGGACATCTAAGTATTGATAGTCGGCTGTCCAAAGCACTGCATACTATTGTATGTATCTGGTCTTAAAGTTAAGTCCTGAGGCCAAACAAGTATGCCAACACGTCGTTAATCAATGATTAATGCAAATTATCAAATGTATAGCAATAATAAATCCGTGTTCAGCAGCCTAATCACACGGATTTTCGGAGTGTCTGAGAGTGTCCTTGAACGCACCGCCAAGGACAGGTTTTGTACATCCCCTGCTCTGGGCTTTGATAAAAGATAATGGCTACTCAATGTCCCCGGAGATAGATTACCCGTCTGAAGTATGTTTCCCTTCCTTATATGATGATTTTTATAGCACACTGAACATAATGGATGGCGGGAAATCAATCTCCAAAATGTATCGGCTGCTTTGGAAAAGGTTGCCCAGTTATGTAAACCACAGGAAGATGTGGTCTGTTTGCCAAAGTCCTGGGTTAACCCGGAAATGTTGAGTACCCCAAAGTTTTATCTTAGAAATGTACAGTACGGTTCCCAAGCACATAGAAACTGCCGGATATGATGGGCAATTTGCACTATTAGCTTAAAGTGGACCTATCATGCTACATTGGAAAACTATATTGTGGGGCCATACCTCTACAAAACATGTATTTTTTCAAAATACCAAACAGTTCACCCGTTGCAGCCATGCCTCACACTGCTCTCTTTTGCAGCCCTGTTACAGAAACGCGGATGTAGGGTCCTTAGCTTGAAAAAAAAAAAAAAGGAGGCGGAGCTAATGCCTGATCACATGCTTTTTCTCTCTCACGTTTATCACAAGGTGAGTTCTTTTTTATTTCCTGCTTTTTAACACATGCTCTCCAGTACAGGTTAGCTCTGAGTGTTAGCGACGCTTGCTAATGTAAACAAAGACGAGATGACGTCCAAAACACGTCAGGCATTGTTTCTGATGGCAACTTCCTGTGAGTCCGCTGCCGATTTGACGTCAGATCGGTAGCAAATCTGTATCCGCTCGTTGTACCCCCGTTTTTAAAAGATTTGGGTACGGAGGAAAAGAGAGAGGGTTTTATTTTCTGACGCTGCGTGAGTTCCCCGACGCACCGGGGACACATCTTGATGTAGAAAAGACATCACACAGTTCATTTTGCATGATAGGTCCCCTTTAAGTTGGGTTGTCATTAATATAGCCTATGTTAACAATAGTTAAAAAACATGGCTTGGCCGGTTTGGACAATTCTGGAGTGGTTTTGGGGGTTATTGAGGATACGGAGTCAATTCCAGACATTATCAGGATCAAAAATAGAAGTTTTGACCAGAAATTTGCAATATGTGTGCTCTCGGTTGGCTGATTGTTATACACTTTGGGTCGATTTTGAAAATGCAGGGGACATTGGATCATTTGGATTGGACGGCTTCATTATTTATTTACTTGTGCTCTCTATATCGAATGGTCGCAGAACTTCTGATGGTAGTCAAAATCCGCCCACGAGAGTGCAAATATGGCCACTTTCTGGTTTAAACTGCTATTGTTGATCCTGGAAATGTCAGACATGTATTAAGCATCCTCAATAACCCCCAAGAAAAAAATCTGCCTCGCCAATTTGTTACTATTGTCAAACAATGGCTAAAATATATGTTATGCTAATTAACACAACTTGTGCTAACTGTGCAAATTGCCCAACATATGGCATCCGGCAGTTTCTATGTGCTGGGGACCCCTGCTATACATTTCTAAGGTAACACTTTGGGGTACTCAACATTTCCAGGTTCACTCTGCAGGCAACTAGAATAATATGCGTTCAAAAGGTTGAAACATGCTCCCTGCGACGTAAACACCACCCACATAATCTGGTGTTTCATTGCAGCTGTCTCGTATCAATATACTAATGAAGGGCTTTGTTCTGACATTTTACATACGGCAGGTTTCTAATCCTGCCTGGTGTTGTTGAGGCTCAGTCTTCCTCGCCTACTCATGGCAGGAAGAGCTTGGCATCACTTGTGCCTCGATAAGCAGGAGGCAGGTAGAATATGCTGAGGGACGCGGGGAAGGAAGGATATGAAGTGGAGGGGTGTTTTAGCGAGTGAGGGATAATAAGCAGAGCTGGAGACGTGACAAGAAACGGGATCAATGCGAGGCAAGAAAGAGATACGGAAAAGAGGAAAATCCCAACGCTAAGACGATGCTTTCACAGCCAGCAGAGCTCCACCTCCAACACGAACATGCATGAGGGACGATGGTATAAGGGAAGACATAAGATATTGTAAGAACTGCCCTGAGTTGTTTTTCATTATCAGGAAAAAGCGTTTTTTTCCTTTTACTGGTCGGCCAGACTTTCCCATTCTGAAAGCTGCAAAAATAACCCAATTACCGAAGTGAGAGACTTTTTGAACAATAGATAAAACACAGAACAAAGTCTCATGAAACCCAGACTCTTGATGATGACACATGCTATGTTGGTATTTGATAACTGAAGGTTTGTTTTCTTCCATATCCAACATGGCTATACAGAGCCATTACTATTTACTGAATGGATGTAATTAATGTCCGTGTCTAGCAGAATATTTCACGGGGACATTTAACATATTCCGATAAAATCTACTAGTAGAGTTTGAATACACTCCCTAGCAACACATCTGCCTAGTCCCAAATAACGGCTCTATTTACTGCTATTTATGAAACATGCTCAAAAAAAGCAGTGCTCAAATATTAGATATTAACATTTCTTAGCATTACTGACACAAAGAAAACTTTTGTGACCTTCTGAACTTAAAAAGAAATAGCTCCGTAATGAACTTTGTTGTGAATTAAACATTCACCAACCTAAGTGTTCCCTCCCAGCCGACTGACAGCCGGCTGACAGTTAACTGAAATCCAACTGTCAGCCAAATGCTTCCCGATTCCCCGCCTCTTCCTGCTTCCTGAAATGACCTGTCTAAATTCCTCTGTGGCCATTCACTCAAAAGCAGGGCTTCACCATGAAAGGGTGCTTCCTTCACAGAAACACATTCGATGCTTACTGCGGAACATGTGGTAACTGTTTTGGTACAGACAGTACAGTATGGTTTGCTGAGAAAACTCCTGGTAGAGAAAAAGCTGAATATTTAAAGATATCAATGCTAGATATGAACACTGTTGTGATTCTGAACGTAACACAAGTAGCTCTGTAATCAACCCTGTTGTTACATTAATTTACAAATGGACCAGCTTAGGTTTGCTTCTTTAACCAGCTAACGTATGCTGAGGAAAATGGTCTTTGTTTAGGCAATGGTACACACATTATATCCTAGACATATATCAATTGCTGAAACTACAATACGTTATACGATAATGCCCCTCAGTACAGTAGTGCTGGAGCGACGCGTCGACTTCAAAATATCGTCGACGACATATTTCCGCGTCGCTACACACACGTGGGTGTGTAAACAAAGCAACAAGCAGTTCGCAATCGCACTTCAAACACAATGGAGACTGAAACGGCTACCTCCTCCTCACAGGATTGCGCACGAAGCCCTCAAACGAAAACATCTCGCCCTAGGTCTTCAAAAGCATGGGAATACTTTAAAGTTAGTCCAAAACGCAAAGATATTGTCTAATGCAGTCTTTGCCAAATGGAGTTGGCATATCACACGAGCACAACGGCTATGTTGGAACATTTAAAGCGGCAGCTAGCTGTGGTGGCTACCATTAGCAGCTAGCATTTGCTCTCCGATTTTTACATAAAAATGGAATTATGGATTATAAATTCAATCATTTTTTTATACACAGACGTTAAAAACCTATGGATTAACCGATTCAGCCGCGTTTTTTCTCATTTTAATGCCATTGAACACGTCTTTTGATCAGATTGACAGCTACGGTGGTGAGACGATCTCCCTAGAAGCTCTGTAAAGGTACGTGTTGTGATGACTGTATTTGCTTCCCCTGTCGCGAGTCCGGATCGCTCAGTGATGATACTATATACCTAAATAATCTGTGGAGTCTCAGCTTTAATCGGATATCTTGTATGTGCAGCTACGATGAGTAATAAGGGTACTTTTATCTTGAGTTCTGTGCCAATGTCCGTTAGCATTTTTCGCTCATGGGTCATTTAGATGCTTCTTATGAGACTTGTGTTTTGTTTTGGTAAACATGGTTTGTATCGGCAGTTAGCTGAGATTATTACCGTTAATCTGGTATAACACATTAATAGTTTGTTAAATATTAAGATCCCCTGAGACACAGTATTGTGAAAAAAAAAATGTTACATTACGTTTTTTTTACATCACGTTTTTTATGAATTGAACAACAGAAAAATAATCGTTAGATTAGTCGACTAATCGATCAAATAATCGCCCGATTAATCGTTTTCGAAATAATCGTTTCCCCCCAGCACTACAGTACAGAAAACCCTAAATACCAGAGACATAATCTGAAACAGACCCACGGCTGAACAGACAGACGAAGATAAAAGCGGCACCTTTGCTCCGAGGGTTCGCTACGACTTGCCTTTAAGACATGTCGAAGAACTCAAAAACAGTTTGTGATGAAAGCCGATTCTGCTCTGTGAAATCTCATGACCGCATGACCACTTCCTCTTCAATTCCACAGAAAGCTCCCACTGAGAGAGAAGCTATGCGAGCAGAGAGCGAGACGACAACTGGCTTCAAGCTTCTCGATCACACTGGAAATCTCAGTTTGTACGACGACGAGATGACCGGGACTTCTTTTCACCGATGCTCCGTCCGTCAAACAAGCACTGTGTCCACTTAACGTGGATTTCCATCAGACTAATGCGACCGCTGCCTGGCAACCGATGTGAAAAAGCATCAGAAAGACCTTTTGTTTCCGATTCCGGAGATATCAGTGACCTGCATCTCACCAGAGACAAACAATCAACTAATTGCCGTGGTTGGTTTGACAAGCTGTAATCTGTGTGCGGCGCATAATGGACTCCTGTTCATCAAAGGGAAGCAAGCGGGGCTTTTGGTGCAGGTGGTCACAGATGATGACTTATTGATGAAAGCATTATGTTGTCTCTGCATGTCTGTGATAAAGGACAGGATGTCAAAGTGGATCAGTGACGTTGGCTAAATGATGAATGGCAGCCGCCACCTCCTCTCTGATTATCTGACGCTTAGTCACAGTCAGGTGGCTCATCGTTTAAAAGCAACCAGTCGCTCTGACGTGTATTGTCTGCACGCACCTCTCAAAACGTATACCATTTTATTACATTACACTTGTTAGACGCTTTTATCCAAAGCGACTTACGTACTCAATACTGTGGGACACAACGACATGCTGCCTGCAGTGGGGTTTGAACCTGTGACCCCCTGACCCCAACACCAGCGCACAACCCACTGCGCCACACACCTCCATTTTCCTGATTTATTTTATATATATTTGATACATGACTTCTACATGACTAACACAACAAATCTAAAATGCTTTATATATAATGGCACTGAACCTATTGAACATTACATTTAGGGCCGGGACTTTAACGCGTTAATTAAGATTAATTAATTACAAAAAAATTTACGCATTTTAATCGCACTTAATTTTGCACAGCGGAACGTTTCTCACTGGATGAGTTTCAGGCGTACCGATTATACTGGAGCACCAACTAACGTTCATGACTTCAGCATGGGACTTCAAACAACAACAAACCACGGTGAACAATAGTCAAACATGAACGAACAAGCTGATGAGACCGCTTTGGTCGGCGCCGTGGATGGGACATTTTGTTTTAAAAAACGGACAGATGGAAGCGTCGACAAGAGCACGGTGGTGTGCAAATTATGCAAAAAGGAATTTGCATATCACCGCAGCACATCAAGCCTAAAGTATCACCTAAATGCAAAGCATGTAGCAGCTAGCATGTAGCAGCTAGCATGTAGCAGCTAGCGTGGACGTTAGCCCGACTCCGAGTGCAAGGAACCACGCCCTGACCCAACCCACACTCAACCAGACGACTGGTTTCAGGGCCAGGATCAGTCAGTCCACGTCTGAGAGAATAACCAGCTCCCTGGCTCACTGGACTGCACTCGACTGTAGACCACGTGGAGTAAAGTCCATGTGAAAATGGCTTCTCACTGTTCTCAGGTCAAATATGTATATTTGATTAAAAATGCGATTAATTTCGATTAATTAATTACAAAGCCTCTAATTAATTAGATTAATTTTTTTAATCGAGTCCCGGCTCTAAATATATATATATATATATTATTGGGTCTTTATTCTACGTGACAATATTTGATTTTGCATTTTGTTTTATCATATATTTGTTCTTATTTCTGTAAATTATGGCACTATTTTATGTATTTTTCTCTTGTGTAAAGTCTGTATGCTGCATTGTTGCCAAGGATTTTAAACAACTTATAAAACCTTTGAATGTTTCATCAGGACGATTAATTTGTTCTTTGTGTTTATAATGTTGTGTATATATGTTATTATCCCAGACCATTTATCAAACTGCTTTGAGAAGACTGTGTAGAACAGGAACATGCAGTTATATTTGATAGAAATACGCAATAGAAATGATGGAATAAAAACGTCTCTGAATGAAACCCAATTTATTTCTACCTCTAAATGAGCTTCACTCATGATTAATTCAAACCTCCTGGTGGTGTACGCACCGTCAGTCGTGCTGTACACGCAGCGCTCCCCTCGACATCATCAATTCCATTATTTCAAACTTTTGATGTCATTACGCGCATCTGTATTCTCCCAAAATTAAACAAAGAAAAAAAGTACTTTTCCTGATGAAACTGTAGAAAGTCTTCCCCGTGTATTGGTTCATACTTTCAGGAACTCGTAATGAGTCGAATTAATCAAAAGAATGACTCGTGGAGTAAACACGAGTTAAGCTGGATTTTAACCGAGGCTCGACCCACTCCGAGCTTTCCATATAGCACAATGAAGTCCTCGGAGCCTTGTTATTGTGGGATGTATTGGCATTGCAATAAAGAGGATATCTCTGGGTGAGACATCCGATGTGGGGCAGAGTGCTGCAGGTGTTCAGACATTCCCACGCTCCTCCTGAGGAAGCCTGAGTATCCTCTCGTGTCATCTATTCTAACAGGAACAACTACCGATGAGGATAAATCCATCGTGTGCAACGGCTCCACTCAGATGGAGAATAATAAGCATTCAGTGCTCAGAAATCGTTGAGGAAAAAAAGTATTATTTGCGATTATCTTGACTGATTCACGATATTGGAGGGAACGATCATTTCCGCAGCTTTATTCTCAGTACATTACATGTAATTGCCTTTTATCCAAAGACACTTAGAATAAGTGCAAAAAGCATCAAGATTAAAACTCTGAACAACAAAGAAAGTGCAGATATATTCACTTCAAGCAAGACCATACCAGAGTACTGTAAGTGCGTGGGAAATCGTTACAATAATGTAATTGCCAAGGTACACTTGAAAGAAATGTGTTTCCAGTATGCAACGGAAAATATTCAGAGGTGCTGATGTCCTGGAGTGTATGGCTTTCATTCAAAAGTATATTACATGATTATGGTGTGAGGTTTTAATAATAATAAAATGCATTTGATTTATATAGCGCTTTTCACAAATCAAAAATGCTTTACAGTATGAGGGAGGGTAGACAAACAAGGACAGGCAAACAAGGAAGTATAGTAAAATAAAAAAAAGAAGTTGATTGAGAGGGGGCGGGGCTTATGGGTAGACCGAGTTGAACAGATGTGTTTTGAGGCGGGACTGAAAGACTGTGAGGGACTCAGAGTCGCAAAGATCTTTAAGAGGGTCTGCACCAAACACATATGTTTTGTAAAGTCTGTAGAACCCCATGTGTAGGCTGGGATATCTCTGTCATGCGAGCGTGACATGGTGAACACAATCAGTCTAAATTAACAATCGGGACGGAAATGTTCGGATTTCCAAATGGAGGTTCTGTGAATAAATAAAAAATCAAGAACCGAAATAATTGAACTATTCATATCTTAGACTGCACTGTGACTTTTATCTTTTAATGTTTATTTTATTAGCTTTTCTTTTGAATGACTGATTTGAAATGCCTTTGTCTGAATGTCTTTCATTTTTGTAAAGGCCCTTGAATTGCCTGGTGCTGAAAGGTGCTATAGAAATACACTTGCCTTGCCTTGGAGCTCCACAACACTTCATTTTAAATGGTATTTATGAAGCCTTTACCTAATAACATATCACATGTCACTTGTTAGAGCCTTTTATCCAAACCCACTGCGCCACACGCCCCATATATATGCTCCAATTTGCACATTGCGATTTCCATTCAAACTCGATTTATTATGTAGCTTTACTTGCACATACACATATGTAATCGGGTTTCAAATAATAATAAATAAATAAGTTTATTAAGGATCCCCAGTAGGGGACAATAACACAGCAACATTAAGGACATAAGTCCTGACATCATTAACAACATTAAAAACATCACCAATATCATCAACAACGTGCGATCAAGTTAAGTTAGGGTCCACAGCTCACACGCGGTCATTAGTAGATGGCCCTTCAATCTCTTCTTGAAAGAGGCGCTGGACTCTCTGTCAGTAGGTGGTTTGCAATGAGTCCCATTCCTTTATAGCTCCATAAGACACAGAAGAGTTCAGAAGACGTGTCCTGGGTTGAGGTGCCAGTAGAAGGCCTGATGTCGCTTGTCTAGTCTCGTCTCTTGTGTAAACTATTTGATCATACAAATACAGTGTGACCAATGCATGGCCTGCACCAGCTGTTCTGGTCCATACCGTATGAAGCACAGCTGAATGTATGACGAAACGCTTGATTTGAAAATATCTCGGTTTCTGAAGCAGAGGAATAACGTAAGCTGTGAACGCTGTGGAACAGGTCTGGTCTCCGAATAGCCCCGGTGCGATAATTAGCGGGTGATTTACGAGTTGCTGAAGGTGTGATGTATACAGACGCAGCTACACCTCCTGAACTATTTACGATGTGCAACACAAGCAGCAGACGCCGGCGTGTGCTGCTACATATTTCTGAGGCGCAGCGTGATGAAGGCAGAGGGCTTTAATGTTAGGATGTGTTTCTCCTTTCAAAGCTGGAACCATATGTGTTGCACAGTCGCACGGTGACACTGTGTATGCATCAATAAACGCACGGGTAAGATGAGACTTTATTTATACCGAAGGAAATTGTTTTGCCAGAGTTACAAAGATACAATAAACCCAGCAGCATAATAATACAACTATACACTCACAGTGCAGTCAAAAGAGCAATTACATATCTACAGGAAACAGACGGTGACATAATGAAGTAAATATTAACAGTATTTAGTAATGCAAAAAAACGTAGTGGCAGATACGTATTATTAAAAAACATTATTAATAATAATATTGGACGTGTTTTGTAATGACGGTAATGATATGTATATATATAGATATAGATATATATATATATATATTGCACAGAGTGTTGGTGTGGAAGGGCTTATTCGCTTGCTCTTGGTTCAAAGGGACGCCGGAGGTTAGGTAACGGCTCGCAAAACCACGAGGGACCGAGAGGATTGAATTTGATGAAGAGAGTAAAGGCCGCGACACACCAACCCGATATTGGGAGTCAGAGGCATTCGCGGCGCCCTACTCAGGTTGGTGTGTCCCGCACCGTCTCTTTACGGCACATTTGCACACCTCCCGCGGCCGATTCTTCAACATGTTGAATCGGCCGCGGGAGGTCAGAGAAAGTCGGGACAAAGAAATCACTCTGATTGGCTGTTCGGCTCAGCGAGTCAGTGCATGAGAAGCGAAGTGGAAGGGAGGGACCAAAACAAACGATTAAGAAGGCACACACAGACGGTTAATCTTTGTTATGTTCATCTCACCCGGACGCAAGAGTTTCTTTCTTATGTTTACATGTTTTCGATCGACGAGAGAGAGTGAAAATGGAACCCAGACGCTATTTGTTGTTTGTTTATATCACGCAGCCTGTTCTTCTTCTCTCGGTGTATCGTCTGTCTTCCGGTTGTTGCCTCTTTTGAATGACGAATACACACTACCGCCACCTGCTGGTAAGGAGAGTTATTGCCACTCGTCACCTGAAGTCTTTGCGGTGTGTTCGTAGGCGAGCGGCGTAGGCGGGCGGCGTAGGCGGGCGGCGTAGGCGGGCGGCGTAGGCGGGCGGCGTAGGCGGGCGGCGTAGGCGGGCGGCGTAGGCGGGCGGCGTAGGCAGGCGGCGTAGGCAGGCGGCGTAGGCAGGCGGCGTAGGCAGGCGGCGTAGGCAGGCGGCGTAGGCGACGCAGACGACGTAAAAGTCGGGACGCCTTCGGTACGCGTCCTTTGGTCTCAGGTTGGTTTGTAGCGGCCTTAATACGTTCTCAAAGATGTTGGCTGCTCAATTTCAGAGAGAGCACAATAACTGTACATGGGAATAAGTCAACAAACCAGAAGGTGATAAAGTCTGAAGGGCAACCAGAACAAATAACTTATATAGAAGAAAAAAAAAAAGTGTGAAGCTATCACCAAATGTTAGATTTAACGGTAAAACATGTATTGAAATCAATGTGGAAAAGGCTGGTTGCAACCAAGAGCCCAGAGTGGCGTTGACGGTCTCAGCGCGAGTGGGCTAAATCGCCGATCAAATATAAAAGTTCTTCACAGCCTCCACCACACCATTTCCACAGCAGGCAGCGGGCCAGCAGTTTGACTTGATGGCATTGTAATGTGTGTCCACTGGATTTCTGGTCATTTTCCATTCCATGTGAAATCCACACATTCCTCATTTCCAACATGAGTCAGTCTGAGGCTGGAGTGCTGAGTCTGCACTCAGATGATCGAGGCGCACAGGGTCTGCATTACACGTAAAGTAGGCCCTTTTTTCCGTAGTCATTCAACAAAAACTCCATAATAGACGCAGCCTTTTAGGATAATGGGATAAAGTGCTCCGAGAAGTTTGAAACTTGGCCAATCACAGATATGACATATTTGTTGGATGGCCATCCCTGGTGTAGCATTGTAAGGGATCCCTCAACTAAAAGCAATGGAATTGTTCCATTGTATTTTGGAATATTACAGAAAATAAGCGCTTTTTTCAACAGGATAATCTCCACATATTAGGACAGCTTTTATAATAACTGAAGCGCAAATGTAATCTGAAGAACGTTGGGCTATAAAGGAACTACAGATTACGTTATGTCAGACGTTTAGTCGTCTAATTTAGACATGTGTTAGCAACCTCTGTGTTTCACCAGTTTTTCACCAGTGGCGTATTTTACGTCTAAAAAAAATGACTTCCGGATAAGGTATCGGCGATTGCTCAAATGCTATCTAATGTAAGGGTTTAGGACTCATTCCTGCACCTGTGGGCACATGTGCCTTTGATGAAAGCCTGATTTAATGGCAGAACATTTTTAATTTGCCTTTTCTAGTAAACTGCCTCCCCCAGCCTTTTTTTATACCGATCCAAACATTATGCAGAATTGTTATGCTGTTCATATTGTTTATATTTGATCTTATATTTTTCATTTTATTTTTACTTTACATTTTTAGTTGTTAATTATCTGTTCCACTTTTTAAGTATTTTTTATTTTATGTCTGAATGCACTGATGCTTCATCTGTAACCACATAATTTCCCAAATTGGCATCAATAAAGTGTTGATCTATCCATCTATCTATCTATCCATCCATCTATCTATCTATCCATCTATCTATCCATCCATCTATCTATCTATCCATCTATCTATCTATCCATCCATCCATCCATCTATCCATCTATCCATCTATCTATCCATCCATCCATCTATCTATCTATCCATCCATCCATCCATCCATCTATCTAACTATCCATCTATCCATCTAACTATCCATCCATCCATCTATCCATCCATCCATCTATCTATCTATCCATCTATCCATCAATCAATCTATCCATCCATCCATCCATCTATCTATCTATCCATCTATCCATCTACCTATCCATCTATCTAACTATATATCTATCTATCCATCTATCCATCTAACTATCCATCTATCTAACTATATATCTATCTATCCATCTATCCATCTATCTATCCATCTATCCATCTATCCATCTACCTATCCATCTAACTATATATCTATCTATCCATCTATCCATCTAACTATCCATCTATCTAACTATATATCTATCTATCTATCCATCTATCCATCTATCCATCTATCTATCCATCTATCCATCCATCTATCTATCCATCTATCCATCCATCTATCCAACTATCCATCTATCCATCTGTATATCCATCTATCTATCTATCCATCTATCTATCCAACTATCTATCTATCCATCTATCCATCTATCCATCTATCTATCCATCTATCTATCCATCTATCTATCCATCCATCTATCCATCTATCCATATATCTATCTATCCATCTATCCATCTGTCTATATGTTTATCCATCTATCTATCCATATATCCATCTATCTATCTATCCATCTATCCATCTGTCCATCTGTCTATATGTTTATCCATCTATCTATCTATCTATCTATCTATATCTATATATATATATATATCTATATCTATATATATATATATATATATATATATATATATATATCTATCTATCTATCTATCTATGCGTGTGACATATATTGTAAAGATCAACGTGGATCTTTGCCTTGATTGACTTGAGCTACAGTTAAGAAAGATAACCAATGACAACTGGTCTTTCCCGAGGCATCAGCCTTTGGGAGGAGGGCGGGTGAGATGAGGGTGTCAGCTCGACATTCCTGACGCAAACACAAGCATCACCCTGGTGAATCTACAGTACATCTCCACCCCCACCCCCCCTCCTCCTGGGCCTCTACTCCATAAAAAACGAGACAACTGCCTCCATGACAGACGGGGAAGCAGCTTCCTGTCGAGATGAGGCTGTCTCTTTCACCCTTGGATGCCGTCAAACAACAGCCAAGTTTATCACTTCCTGTTATACTGATGAATGTGTTTTCCCAAAAGTCTTGAAAACAAAATATTGTATATATCACCATGAGATCATCTTCAAGTCTGAGAATGACGATAAAGCCCTCAGCAGACATAATGCTAATCTGTGATCACGATGCTCCTGGCTTGGCCTAAGGCGTGCATATTAAACACTAACCCCGGGGGAAACCTTTAAGATACGTGGTGTTGAAGGGATCCATTCATTGAATTGCCTCACGGGGAGGAAGTCTTACCCAGAGTCAATAGCAGTTAGGTAACAGGGGAAGTGGAGAGAGAAACCCACATGCTGGGTGGGGATTAGACTTAAACATGTGACTAATCAATTCTTCTGTGAGGTGTCCTACTTGTTAATAGCACGTCTCTGAATGCTGACAATTAAAATGGTAGCACAATTAAAAAAAACAAGACCTCAATCTTGGTATGTAGGACTGACCCGATTCATGTTTGAATCTGCACTGCGTCACTTTGAAGTTTGGTTCATGATCCCCAGAGGATGATCCCGATAGGTTTCGTTATAATCATCAAGCCCTCATGTCCTTTATATTCGAATGCATCCAATTGGTATGCTAATGTGAAATGTACTTGACCTATAGATGAGTAATACATGCATCACTTCCTGTCAACATTACAGCCCCGCCCACTTCATGGGGAAACCGATGCATCAGAGTGAAAATGATAGTTTCTTTATTTCTTAACCCTCTGGAGTCTAAGGGTATTTTCTCAAATGTTTGATGTTTTCTTAAATCCCCTTTTAAATGTATTTCTTCTAACATGGCACCCCATGTGTTAAATATCAAAATGTTCAGGACAATCTCTGGTATTGATATATATGCAAATTACTCACCTTAGAGCACTGTTTGATGAGATACGTAGCTCAAAAGCTTAAAATGTTACATCCGATTTTCGGAAAATCTTCAAAACTCTTGTGAAAATACAAATTTACTCATGTGATCGAAATGTTTTGGTGTTTTAGATTTGGTTACCAAAGTCTTAGGATCACAAAAGCAGTGAAATATTTGAATTACACTGTATATAAATGTGTAATTCATGTCTAAAATGAAAAACAATGTATTCGAATTTTGAGTAAAACAGGTGTTCATCACTCTACTTTCACCACAGCAGGGACTGAGAGACATCAGGACTGAATGAATGCATGTCAGGGAGAGATGCTGGAGCTGCTTCGTCCGTCCTTTGGGGCTCTGTGGACGGCTACAAACAGGTGCTTTTCCCGGTCTACTTCATGGAAGTCTGACATAGCCTGTTTGCACATGTCAGGGAGAGATGCTGGAGCTGCCTAGTCCTAGTATAAGTTAACTCAAATGAACTGTCTAACTATGAATTGTAATTATACTGTTTTTGTAACGTTTTGTTTAGCCTATGGACTGCTCTAGTTTTAGGTTCTGTTATTATTTATAGAAAGTAGAATGTCGAGTCAATACTCAAATTCGCCTCATTGACTAAGTGGCCTTTGAACAAAGCGTTTGCATAATCGGCCACTACACGAAGGATGTGAGGGAGAAATCTCCTTTGCAGATAATTTATCAAATCAAGTTGTATTTATAGAGCACATTTCTAAACGATGTGTGGTGGAGCCAAAGTGCTGTACATATAATAAAAATAGCCTACAGTAGAAACACTTTACAGCAAATACAACAACACAGATTGTTCAGAATATCAGTATGAGAAAAAAGACACCCTCTATCCTTAGACCCTCTGTCCTTAGACCCTCTGTCCTTAGAGCCTCTGTCCTTAGACCCTCTGTCCTTAGACCCTCTGTCCTTAGACCCTCTGTCCTTAGACCCTCTGTCCTCAGACCCTATATCCTTAGACCCTCTGTCCTTAGACCCTCTGTCCTCAGACCCTCTGTCCTCAGACCCTCTGTCCTTAGACCCTCTATCCTTAGACCCTCTGTCCTTAGACCCTCTGACCTTAGACCCTCTGACCTTAGACCCTCTGTCCTTAGAGCCTCTGTCCTTAGAGCCTCTGTCCTTAGACCCTCTGTCCTTAGACCCTCTGTCCTTAGACCCTCTGTCCTTAGACCCTCTATCCTTAGACCCTCTGTCCCTAGAGCCTTTGTCCTTAGACCCTCTGTCCTTAGACCCTCACATCGTACAAGGAAACACTTCCAGAGAAACCCCACAGTTTAAGGGAACATGGGAGAAACCTCAGGGAGAGCAGCAGAGGAGGGATCCCTCTCCCAGGACGGACAGACGTGCAATAGATGCCGTGTGTAAATTGAAACGATAATACATTTTACAGCATAGAGACCGAATGTTAGGAAATGCATGTGTCTGTAAGAAGAACATGAATCCACGAGGATGTCAGCTACAGTCCTGTGGGAGCCATCAGGGAAGCAGCATGACGAGACCCAAGGCAGGACCGCAGAGACAGGTTCAGCCACGACCCGAGGTCCACGACTTAATGTGCATGCACACAAACCTGTGTAAGACACTACGGGACAGGGGGAACCCAGAAAGCATCACGGGGCCTCTTTAAGATCCCAGCCTGTTGGGACTGACGGTGCGATGTTGTGATAAATTGAACAACTTAGTGCGAGGCTCTGAGAACAGAGAATAGGAAAGTGGCACTATTTATCTCTACTCTGTCAAACTGAATCAATATGTTACACTTTGCAAAACTCACAGTAAAAGCACAGTGTCGGTTCTGAATGTCCTGGTTGTTGACTTGTTTGTTTGTTTGCTGGTTTGGGACGTGAGGTTGGGGGCATTTTATGAAATATATTGGTCCAATTCTGCTAAAAACAACTCCAGAAGGAATGAAGTAATGACCAGTTATTGATCGGCTGCGGGTTCCGGTTTGTTTACTGACCAGAATGTGTGAGTGGAGATGAGCAGAATGTTTCACTTCGTGGCCTCACTGCGTCCCTTGTTCTGCTGAAAGCTGTTATTAAATCGGCTCGACATCGTCCGTATTTATTAGCAGAATAGCCCATATTTCCTGAAAGCTATTTCCTTATGTGCGCGCTGAAAGGATTCCTCTGCTCAGCAAACATCTTTCTTAATAAAGCAATGCTAAACGGATGAGCCATCGCTGGAGGTAAAACACATGGTTGATGACGAACAAAAGTGACAAGTGCACAACACATACATTACAGTTTAAGGAAGGGTGCTGCCATCAAGGACACAGTGAGGCCGGGGGACTGTAGGCACTCAATGAGTGTGTAATATATCTCTGGTTGATGTTGTCACGGCGATATGCTGGGATTTAAACACAGCCGCAACACCAGGAACAAAACAATGATGTACTACACAGGTCTCCGACTTTATTGCAAATGAAAGTTGATCCTCTCTGGGAAATAAAATATGATACATGACAAAAGATCACAGGACTGTTCTGATTTATGTATAGACTAGTTTCCACCCCACGTGGAGCTTATCAAAGCAGTAGTATAGTTTCACAGCATTTGTCATGGTGCAATGCACCAATTTTCTGATAGCTTTAGATGTGAGAGCCTAATCTATTTTTACAGCTTCCCTCTGTCCAATCAATTAGGCCTTAATAAAACAACGAGTACTTTTTTTATGTAAAGATGGGAAGCAAATATGTCGCCTGGAATCTTTTCTGTTCAAATAAACGTCACAAATCTGAAGAAAATAAGTTAGTCCAAATAAATGGGCACACAAAAATGATTTTAGGTTTAGGTTGAAAACAGCAAATGTATCCTTTCATAAGTCCCTTCCTCTTCAGTGTGTGGCATTCTTTTAATTTATTTTTATATGTTGATATACTTTATTAATGCCTTCGTGGGGAAATGGTTTCTCTGCATTTGACCCATCCTAGTGTTAGGAGCAGTGTGCTGCCATTTTGAACGGCGCCCGGGGAGCAGTGTGGGGAACGGTGCCTTGCTCAGGGACACCTCGGTAGCACTTGGTCTTGCCGGGTCTTGAACTGGTGACCTTCCAGTTACCAAGCCAAGTCCTTATCGACTTCGCCGCCACCACCGCCCCAATGAGGAGATGTGGCTGTATTCTGGCAACTCTGTATTCATATTTTGGTTTATCAATGCGTGTTCTCAATCCTAATGAGAAAGCCTCTTGCCGAGTGCGCCAGCCCGGTGGTGTTGTCAGGGTAAAATGAATGCGCTCTGAATGAGAAGCTGAATTCAAAGCCTGAGTCAATGATAAGAAAACCGGCGATGGCAGACGTTTTTGCAGCTATTGCTGTTATGGCACTCGTCCAGATTTCAGACTTTGCAAGCCATTAGGTCGGTGCATATTCATTGTATACGACTTAGGGCACATGAGTTAAGACTGCTGGGAGTTTTCCTCTAAAGAAGCTCTGCCAAAGCTGTTAGACGGCATATATTATGGCAGATAGGTTGCGACCAGGGATCAGCTTCTATAAGCAAAATAAAAGAAACACGTTGTTGATCTCGCAAGCAAACAGCAACATTCATCTTACTGTAAAAAGACAAGAAAACAAAATGGAAAACTGTACAATTCCACATAGAAACACTATTTTAAATTTGTTTTTATGTAAGTCAATAATTACATGTTGTGTTTGGTGGTTGGCATACATGTCTGGATTATCTTCAACATTTTGTACCTTTGTAAGAGAAAAGTTATGTATGTTTTCCATCCATCCATCTTCTCCGCTTCTCCGTGGTCGGGTCTCGGGGTAGCAGTTCCAGCAGAGAGCCCCACACGTCCCTTTCCCCTCATCAACCAGCTCTGACTGGGGGGTCCCAAGGCGCTCCCAGGCCAGCGAAGAGATATAATCCCTCCACCTGGTCCTAGGTCTACCCCTCGGTCTCTTCCCAGCTGGACGTGCCTGGAACACCTCCCTAGGGAGGCGCCCAGGTGGCATCCTAACTAGGTGCCCGAACCACCTCAACTGGCTCCTTTCGACGCGAAGGAGGAGCGGCTCAACTCCGAGTCCCTCCCTGATGACCGAACTTCTCACCTTATCCCTAAGGGAGACGCCAGCCACCCTGCGGAGAAAACCCATCTCGGCCGATTGTATCCGCGATCTCGTTCTTTCGGTCATGACCCATCCTTCGTGACCGTAGGTGAGAGTAGGAACGAACATGGCCCGGTAGACAGAGAGCTTTGCCTTCTGGCTCAGCTCCCTTTTCATCACAACGCTGCGGTAAAGCGACTGCAGTACCGCTCCCGCTGCTCCGATTCTCCGGCCCATCTCACGCTCCATTGTTCCCTCACTCGAGAACAAGACCCCGAGATACTGGAACTCCTTCACTTGGGGCAAGGACTCATTCCATGTATGTTTTGGGAAGTAAACTATTGTAATTCTCAGGCGGTTGTTTGTGGTTTATCAATGTAGCCCTCATCTATTTTAAAGTCCATTGATCCATTAACCCTAACCCTAACCCTAGCCTTAGCCCTATTTTGTCCATTTCTCCTTTTTGTATGTTGATGCCTTTTCTGTGACTTGCTGTCACTACGCCAGCTATGTGCTCACACTCTTCAGCCCTCTAACGCCGCAGTCATTCAGAATGAATTGCTAATGCTGAGTCAGACGGTTCCTCATGCAGGTTCTGCTCATACGAATACACATAGCAGAAAGACGATTCCTGGTTCTGGCTTTACGGTTTGACCAGTTGCGGTAACCACGTGGATTTCCACACATTTTTCCTCTATGACTGGAAAAGTCAACACAGCATAAAGAAGGAAAAGGGGAAAGTCAACGTGAGGATGAGGTATTCCAGATGAAGTCTCTCTCCTCTACTTCTTCCATGGCCTCACAGAGTATTGCTTCCTTTGGCTTGAAGAGGACAAATACAACGTGTAGCCCTTCACCGAACATGCTACAAAATTCAATATCTGGGCAAAAGCAAATCCAAATAAGCTCTTCAGAATCACAATAATATCCCGGCTTCCATGTAATAGAGCCCTTCACAGTTTTCTCATGTGTGCTCTCAAAACGCCTTGGGTAGCAGCACAAGGCCAAGTAAATACAGCGTAGTGTTTCCCTGCGTGTTCTCCTCATTTCCTGAGAGCCCAGGGCCACAATATTATGACTGGAACCGTAAGAGTTATTTTGAGGCGTTCAAGATTTATTCGAAGCGAGAAAGAGGAGGAGAAGCTCTTGTAAAAGCGAAGAGAGAAATGCACTTGGAGGAGGAAGTGAGTGAACTTTTGTTATGATTCCAAAGTATTCAGAGGTATGTTAAATCTTGAACACTTCCGAGATAGTTTCCAACAAGTATTTGATCCGTTGACCGTGGAAGTGACAAATCAGAATATGAATTGTTTGAAACAGAAGTACCTTATTGTCTGTTTCCGAACAAAGGACTTGTTGAAGAATGCACCTGTTGTATGAGCCTGAACAGCACTGAAGGCTGTGAGAAACGCTCGAGTCAGCATGGTTACTCTCCCACCCGTAATGAATTGAATCTGCACAGTGAAATACGGTTGCTCTTAATCAGCAGTGACTACGCATATTGTCCACACAGAGAGAACGCTGCGCCGGCCTCTGTCTTGCTTTTGGCATCCTTTGATATCTGAATCACAGAGTGTACACTTACAGTAACTCATGTCAAACTGCAGGATTGTTGGCCGTTGATGTCAGAATTTTTCCAGCATGCCATAAGCGTGTAAAGCTGGCAGATGCAGCTGTTGGTTTCCATTCTTGAATCAGTTGAGAGGAACAGTCTTAAAGGGAAAATCGGTAATGCGAGACATGCTAGTGTCTCACCATATCATCCCCACATACTTTCATTTACTGTGGCTTTACCTTCTGAGCATGCTTCTCCAGTTAAATTGATGGAGGAAATTGGTTGTTAAAATATTCTTTCATAGATCATAGGTTTTATTAAAGGTCCCGTGTCATGGCCATTTCCACTGATCATAATTCCATCGTTGAGGTCTACTAGAATAGATTCCAAACTCACATTGGTTTCTCACAGCGTCTCTGTAAAGTCTGTGTATTCACTCTCTCCACTAAACGGCTCGTTGCAGCTCCCCCCCCCCCCCCCCCTCCCTGTGAGCCCAGTGTGCTCCGATTGGTCGGGACCAGTCGGGACGTTGTGAATCGCGCCGAGCTCCGTGGAGGTGTGGTTTCCTTGTTTAGCGATACACAGCGAAACACAGCCAAACTCACCCTGAGCACACACAAAGTCACAGCCGAAGTAAACACAATAAGTGTGGCTTGATACTGAGTAAGAAACAGGTTGATGAACGCTGTGAGAACGGGTCTGCAGAGAGAATTTCGCCGCGATCCCAACTGTCTGTTATCAGTCTGCAGCCAGGGAGGAGAGATCAGCTGAGCTGCCTGCACTGAGTGTGTGAGGAAGTCCGTGGATTGGTCAATTTGGACCAATCAGCGGGGGCTTAACGTAACGGCTCCGCGGACGTAACGTAACGGCTCCACGGATTGGTCCATTTCGTTCCGGGGACGACATGACATCATGATGTCCCCGGAAGAATCAAATGGACAGTGACGTATCTCCAACGAGGCGTTTTGGGGAGGTATTTTCTGTGTTAGAGTTTTACTCGCTACAGGGTGTACTTTGAGGGTTTTGACTCTGCAGACCGTTTACATGCATAAAAACCTTCATAACAACAAGGGGACGGGCGATAACCGGAAAAGCATGACATGGGACCTTTAATGTCTAATCTGCTCACAATTCTAAATCTTATCGTTATTGAAATATGGACACGTGCAATATATTAAAATTGCTGTAGGTGCAGTATTTGTTTAAGAGGGCCTATTCCGCTTTTTGGGGTTTTCCCTATCCCTGTAGTGTGTTTTGTCAATGGTCTGTAAAGGCTAACATCCCTGTGTTCTCTCCCACACACACGTGTCTCTTCGTAACTGAAGCAGTCAAACTCAGACTTTCTGAAAGCAGGTTTATTGAGACTGTTGAAACGCTGAAGATAAACAGTGAAAACGTCAAAGACAGAGCCTAGAATCAAGAGGGGCACCAGATACAGAAAATAAACACACCTCACATGGACTACGTGTGATCTTAGCAGTGGGAACCAAAGACGATCCAACCCACTTTGAAAAATAAATGGAGTTGGGAAAAATACACAAACAAAATACACACAGGTACTTCTCCTGGCCAATGGATGCCCTCTCTCTGGGATTACAGTCCTCTCACATGACAGGCTAAATTTAAGAAGCTTGCCCCCCCCCCTCCCAGATTTCATGGACCATTTGTTTCTAATTAAGAGGATCTGTTTTTATAATGCGTGAGCATTAGGGCAACAGACGTCAGCAGTACAAAGAATCTTCCAGAACGGTATTTTAACAGATGGTTGTATTAACTTGGTATTTTCTTCTGCGGGAGCTGTGGTTGCCAAACTGGGGCCTTTGGGATCTCCGGTGGTCTCTGAGAAAGTTCCAATGAGTCCCAGGCAAAATTAAAATTACTTTAAATATTTACTGAAAGCAACCACGGAATTCCTTTTATGTATTTGTTTATGATGGCATATGTTTTTGTTCACAGAAAAGCAATATGACAGGAATGAGTCCTAAAAGACTAAACGTAGTCAACTAACTCTTATGGTTAATCCGTCTGGAAGTCAAGGGGTATTTGAACGTGTTTTTGGTCGTTAGTCTGAAATAAGGAAATAAACTAAAGAGATTTTAAAATGTTGTTCTACGACATAAAACCCATCAGTAAATACTAGGGGTGTAACGGTACACGTACACACGTGTACCGAAGTGTACCGAACGAATATAACGTTAAGCGTAAAAAATTGAGAACGTGAACAACTTCTTGGAAGTAATCTGAGGTGCTGCGTCGCAGCATTCAGAGTAATTTGCTCCCATTGGGCTCATCCCGTCATAGAGCGAGCAAGTCATTTCATTGGATGAGAGGGCATGCTATGAGAGCTGGTCAGAGGGATGCGTTCAAATTTAGTCGGTAATTTAAGGAACTGTCGAAAATTAATGGCGAACGCAGATAAAGTTGAGCTCGAAAATCCTCCAGCATCATTGAAGTCTCCGGTTTGGGAACATTTTGGTTTCGCAGTTACGTACAAGGATGACGGACAAAGACAGGTGGACCGAACCAAAGCTGTTTGTCGGCATTGTTCAACTAACATTGGTTACGCGGCTGGCAATACATCAAACTTCCACACTCATTTGAAAAGGAATCACCCGAACGTGAATATCACCGGTACCAAAAGAAAAAAGACTGAAGTGCAAACCCAACTCCCGCTAGCATTTAGCCTCCACCACTCGCAAAAACTTCAGACCGAGCCAAAGCTATTATAAACGCCAAATATCCTTATGTTGCCATGGTAGCAAAGCGCTACCTGGCTGTATCTGCTACCTCTGTCCCTAGCGAGAGGGTGTTCTCCACAGCAGGAGACATGGTTAGTGCCAGCAGATCTGCCCTTTCAGCAGCCATGTGGAAAAGTATATTTTTCTTTAAACAACATGAAAATACAATGACAAGCAAGTCCTAATGTCAAGCTGGCTGCTTAGGTACTAGTACAGTACAGTTCAGATACAGATTATTTCAGTTCATCGAAATGCTGCACCTTAATGTTTATTTTATTATATTTTGTATTTATTTGAGTGAATACATTATTCACAGTTTAATAATAATTAAAAAAAATATATATATATGTTTTGTTTTGTGACCAAAAAACCGAGGTACGTACCGAACCGAAATGTTTGTGAACCGTTACACCCCTAGTAAATACCCAACTGGAAGATTTAAAAACTGACAGTTGCTAACAAGTGTCCAAATGAGATGACTAAACATCATCACGGCCAACATTAGCCTCCTTTAGCTTAGCGGTGCTGACGTGAAGTCATGTGACCGTGCTGTAGTTCCTTTATAGCCCAACATTAGCCACCTTTAGCTTAGCGGTGGTGAGGTGAAGTCATGTGACCGTGCTGTAGTTCCTTTATAGCCCAACATTAGCCTCCTTTAGCTTAGCGGTGGTGACGTGAAGTCATGTGACCGTGCTGTAGTTCCTTTATAGCCCAACATTAGCCGCATTTAGCTTAGCGGTGGTGACGTGAAGTCATGTGACCGTGCTGTAGTTCCTTTATAGCCCAACATTAGCCTCCTTTAGCTTAGCGGTGGTGACGTGAAGTCATGTGACGTGCTGTAGTTCCTTTATAGCCCAACATTAGCCGCATTTAGCTTAGCGGTGGTGACGTGAAGTCATGTGACCGTGCTGTAGTTCCTTTATAGCCCAACATTAGCCGCATTTAGCTTAGCGGTGGTGACGTGAAGTCATGTGACCGTGCTGTAGTTCCTTTATAGCCCAACATTAGCCACCTTTAGCTTAGCGGTGGTGAGGTGAAGTCATGTGACCGTGCTGTAGTTCCTTTATAGCCCAACATTAGCCTCCTTTAGCTTAGCGGTGGTGACGTGAAGTCATGTGACGTGCTGTAGTTCCTTTATAGCCCAACATTAGCCGCATTTAGCTTAGCGGTGGTGACGTGAAGTCATGTGACCGTGCTGTAGTTCCTTTATAGCCCAACATTAGCCGCATTTAGCTTAGCGGTGGTGACGTGAAGTCATGTGACCGTGCTGTAGTTCCTTTATAGACCAACATTAGCCACCTTTAGCTTAGCGGTGGTGAGGTGAAGTCATGTGACCGTGCTGTAGTTCCTTTATAGCCCAACATTAGCCTCCTCTAGCTTAGCGGTGGTGACGTGAAGTCATGTGACCGTGCTGTAGTTCCTTTATAGCCCAACATTAGCCTCCTTTAGCTTAGCGGTGTTCACGTGAAGTCATGTGACCGTGCTGTAGTTCCTTTATAGCCCAACGTTAGCCGCCTTTAGCTTAGCTGTGTTCACGTGAAGTCATGTGACCGTGCTATAGTTCCTTTATAGCGTTATAATGACAATGAAGTGTATCCACCAAGCGATAACAAATCCCTCCATGAAGATCTTTCTTTAAAGCTTCCAATTGGCCCAACATTTAAACAACCAAACTTTTAAATGCAATAATACATTTATCTGGATAGCAGTATATGCCATGCTTCAACATAAACAATAGAGCTTATCTTTTTCTACATATATATTGACAAAATAACTTCCCAGATCAGAGGTTCCCATTCTTGAAACTTCTCATGAACCCCACCTCAAAGCAACCCCTGTGGGTATTTCTGGAACACAATATTTATCAAAGGAGGCTGTGAGGTCTGAAGCTTATCTTATCTGGGGGATTACGTAGCAGTTTCCAGAACACCTGTCTGACAGAGAACAACACGACAGAAACAGTGTGCGAGTTAAGCCTCGGAGAGAACAGAAAACAGAGAACATGGCCTCCTTTTCACATCTCTGAAACGCAGCCTGGTTAAACTGGTGGGCGCCCATTTGTGCTCATTTCAGCGACAAACTTTAATTGAGACTGGGGGGGAGATAATCATGCTTTCCATGGGTGATGAATAGGGTTGGGTACCGAGAACCGGTTCCGGTTCGGAACCGGTTCCAACATTTCGATTCCAACGGCATCATTTAGAAATGTGAATTTCGGTTCCGCTTTTCGATTCCTGAGGAAATGTTTCTCGCCGCTCTCCGTAGCCTACTGCATGACTGCGGCGGGGCGGGACATTTCCTACAGTGTAACCTGAGACCAGGGCCGGCCCGTTGCACTGGCGTTATAGATGTTCGCCTAGGGCGCCAGATCTGTGGAGGCGCTGCGCTGCCAGCTCTGGGAGAAAAAAAAAAATGTTTTGACCGTTGGTGCTCATCCTAATTTTCGGCCTTGATGTAACAACATTCATAATTAAGTAAATGTAACACCCTTTTCACCCCGGCTACACGTTTCATTTGCCCTGTACGATGGGCGCTGCAAGTGATTAAAATGGGGGATGTTGGCTTATCTGGCAACCGCAGCTCACAGCCAAAATGCGAGTGAGCTAGGGAGAAAGGGAGGGCGCTGTTGTTATTAGCATCTGGTGCTAGCTGCTCTAACGGAAGAAGAAGAAGATGTTTCTACAATGATGTGGAGGGAGAGTCCTCTCCAGTCAGACTGAGAGGCTGATAACTACAGCTCAGTGAGGTAAAGGACTCTCAGTGTTTAGATAGTTCACTTTAGTCTAAGTTATCTCAGTGGGTCTCAAACGTTTTGATCACAATTTATGTAAACACATATTTCCAAGGCACTCCTTTATAATTATTGGGATAAAACAGGTTTGAAATCATTCCAATGTAAACTATAGGACAGTAAACCAGACATATCGTTTTAAACTGGAGAGATAAAAAAATATGCATAAATAAAATAGTAAAATAAGATATGAATGAACAACAAAAATAAAATGCGTTACATGTAGGCTATTTGTTATTTAATTATTAAAATGTAAACCGATCTTTTTCATATGGGTGTTTAGAGTTGTACCCGCTAGATCTAGTCTCTAGTAATTCTGCGTGTGCACCAGATTGAAACATTTTACTTCAAAATGTTCAAACATTTCTTCCCGGTATGCCTGAGAAGGCAGATATGCTTGTTTTTCTCAACAAGAACTGTTTTTAAAAGTTGGACTGTTGCACTGTTGTAGCTTCAGTGGTTCTCAGGTTAAAGTTACATAGCAGTGAATATAAACAGACTGATTCATGTGAATATTACTTTAAACTAACCTGTGTAAAAGTTTCTCGAATAAATGTAATTTTTTTGGTGGAAGAAGCATGTATCATTTGTTTACCCTGCCCCTCAAAGAATCGGAATCGAGAACCGTTAAGAACCGGAATCGAAAAGTAGAATCGGAATCGGAATCGGAATCGTGGAAATTCAAACGATACCCAACCCTAGTGATGAACAGAGTGTGCCTGCACCGGTGAGATCAGTCTGCTCTCCCCCTTTTTTTCCCAGGACGGCTCATCAAGCCAACATTAGAGGCTGATTTCTTTCTCCATTGTCAGCAAATGTCAGCATGCATTTGCATCAACACACTGCCTCTGAAAAGACACCCAGACCTCTGCACTGCCATCATACCAGCACCCTGGGATTGGGACATTAAGTGCTGCTCCTCTAAATGGATCCCCAACACTCATACCAGCAGCAATAATTAAGCAATCCTTTGAAAATCTCATTATCGTCAAATAAAGTCTGGGATTGGCACTTGTTGCATATTTGTAACTAAGTGTGTTTAGCGTGAGCATAACATATCTTTGAAGGGTGTGCATTTATACCAATGACTTTCTAACATCCGATTCTGGCATAGGCGGAGTTTGACATTTGCGCTTGGGGGGGGCAAACCTGTATTACTGACGTCAGTACACAGTCCCAACTATTGCCAACTACGTGGGGTGCTACGGATACGGTAGCAATAAAGCCAGCGCTCACCGCACTGAGGATGACTTTCCCACATACGAACACAACTCGTCCCGTCATGCCCACCTCATGCCCGCCGTACACACACTCTCATATGGAAGGGGCGGTCTCTCCCCCCAACGACAGTGCATTACATAACTGTGCACATCTTATACTTATTTGATAACTACTACATGCCTTGGTTACTTGAACACACTACAATATTAGCGGTGGTGCCGAAGTCGATAGGGACTTGTCTTGGGAACTGGAAGGTCACCAGTTCAAGTCCCGGCAAGACCAAGTGCTACCGAGGTGTCCCTGAGCAAGGCACTGTTCCCCACACTGCTCCCCGGGCGCCGTTCAAAATGGCAGCACACTGCTCCTAACACTAGGATGGGTCGAATGCAGAGAAACCATTTCCCCACGAGGGATTAATAAAAGTCCATCTTATCTTATCTTATTATTAACTAGTGTCCTACCTTATTAAAATATTGATATCGGAAATATTTGTATTGGAACAGTTTTCGACGTAGTAATGCTGTAACATGTTTCAGCCACTAGGGGGGGGCAAGGGGCCGCAAAATCCGTCTATGGATTCTGGTCTGTACTGCAGTTTAGAACAAAGCCTCTCTGTCCATCGCAGTTTAGACTCAGAGTGAGACAACAGGCACATCGTGTTGAGGGAATTAAATCATAGGAGGGGGGGAAGTTGAATGAGAAATGAGATACTAACCGCAGAATGAAAAACATGGAGGTAAAACCTGTGATTCACCTACGTGTATCTGAAGAGGCCCTATTCTGCTTTTGGGGTTTTCCCTTTCCTTTAGTGGGTTCTATGGGTTTTAGTGCATGTCAATGGTCTGCCTGTATTCCCTCCAGAGGAAGTTTTCTCTCACTTCAAACTGAACTTTCCCATGGAATTTCATTGGCAGTTATCACAAACTTTATAACAAATACTGTGCAAAGAATAAGAAATCATGATTACTGCGGAGTTGGAGGAGGCATGGTTTTCATGTATCGCACGTAATTGTGACAAAGCATCCCATAACACTAGATTAAGACCTCATAATTATCATAAAGGGGCTCGTAATCACAAACAAAGTCAGACAAGATATAATGGCAGGAAAAGTGTTGTTCTTTCTGTGGTGGATGCATTGTTCTAAACACGTGAACATGACACGATAAAAAAGGAAGAAGCACGCAGCTCTTCCCCATAACACATTTATAGCGGTATCACATGGTGATGAATTGCCACAAAGGCTGCTGGAAACAAGCATTTTATAGCCTCGCTGCAAGGGAGGAAATGGGGGGAGGATATTACTTCCTTTGCTTCATATAAATCAGAAAACATATTCCCTTTGGCAGCCATCCTTCATCTGGGTGTTTTGGGGATTCCCCCATGTATGTATGGGTAGAGAAACCTTTCATGGGGAAGCAAAGGCAGCCTTGGAGTACGCAATACACGATGAGATGAACTCTTAACATCAAGCAGCATTTCAATACGCAGTGATGCTGCAGTCTGGCTCAGAGACCGTAGGTCAAGTTATGGTCAACACACATTACGGTGTTTGAACTTTTTAGGACCGACTTGCCAACAACTGGACTGACACATTTACTTTTTATCATTTCAAAAAATGCTGTCCTTCAGAGTAATGACGCCTATGCTTGTCCATTTGCTTCTGGCTACTGAATCATTGTAATGGACACATCACTATGAATTTAATTACTGACTGCCGGGCACTGCAAAAAAAAAAGAGCCTCAAAGTCCTTTTTTGTTAAAGAAAACATTTTATGCAAATGTTCAGGTTCATATCAGTATGAAGTGTCTCTACTTTAAAGAGTCCTCTCCTGCTGATGTTCAGGTGCATATCAGTATGAAGTGTCTCTACTTTAAAGAGTCCTCTCCTGCTGATGTTCAGGTGCATATCAGTATGAAGTGTCTCTACTTTAAAGAGTCCTCTCCTGCTGATGTTCAGGTGTATATCAGTATGTAGTGTCTCTACTTTAAAGAGTCCTCTCCTGCTGATGTTCAGGTGTATATCAGTATGTAGTGTCTCTACTTTAAAGAGTCCTCTCCTGCTGATGTTCAGGTGTATATCAGTATGTAGTGTCTCTACTTTAAAGAGTCCTCTCCTGCTGATGTTCAGGTGTATATCAGTATGTAGTGTCTCTACTTTAAAGAGTCCTCTCCTGCTGATGTTCAGGTGTATATCAGTATGTAGTGTCTCTACTTTAAAGAGTCCTCTCCTGCTGATGTTCAGGTGTATATCAGTATGTAGTGTCTCTACTTTAAAGAGTCCTCTCCTGCTGATGTTCAGGTGTATATCAGTATGTAGTGTCTCTACTTTAAAGAGTCCTCTCCTGCTGATGTTCAGGTGTATATCAGTATGTAGTGTATCTACTTTAAAGAGTCCTCTCCTGCTGATGCTCAGGTGTATATCAGTATGTAGTGTCTCTACGTTAAAGAGTCCTCTCCTGCTGATGTTCAGGTGTATATCAGTATGTAGTGTCTCTACTTTAAAGAGTCCTCTCCTGCTGATGTTCAGGTGTATATCAGTATGTAGTGTCTCTACATGTCTCCATGCTTCAATGTTCAAAAAGCTCTTTATTGTTCTCATGCTGTCTGTGATGCAGCACCTCTTTTCACCCTCTGTCTGAAACCAGAGCCCAGTCTGCTCTGATTGGTTAGCTGGTCGGCTCTGTTGTGATTGGTCAACTGCTTATGGATATGGTCAGAACACCACAAAAAGCCTTAGAGGGTCCCTTTAAATGCAAAAACAAGTTTCTGTTTGCACTAACAATAACCATGTTCCACACACCATATAAACTGTCACATTCAGATTAAGACAATGTAACACTCGTGCAAAAGTTCTGCTAAAAAAAAATCAAGCACTTATACCGTCAACTTTAACAGGCCAACTGGGGACTGCTGAACCCACCTGCAGCTGTTACTGCTCGTAGCGTCGCCCACGGTGATGACGGGTGGCCGCCAGATACATTCAATCATGCAGAGCGCTCCTGACCTTTAAGGACAAGTATTGAATACCTATAAGAGGTTGATTTGCAGGGAGAGTTTGTGAGGGGAGATATTGTTTACAACATTGAAAACAATGAATGTCCTTGTTTGCCCGACAACAAAAAGCCATCACAATAATAAATGAGCTGGAAAAAAGACCGAATGGCGACTATTGCTGTCATTATCTGTTTCCTGTGTCTATATGTGTTTATATCTACAGTAGAGAAAGACACCCGCAATACTACAAAGAATAGCTGCATAGATTTGCAGGTGACACTGACAGAGGATCCTTCAGTAATTGGTAATTGACTACAGCTGGAAATTGTATCAAAAGATCTTTATACTGGATATCAGACGCCAACGTTGACAGTAGAACAGATCGTTGTTCTTGATTGTCCCATGTGATATCTTCAACCGTACGCCCACCCGTTCCCCTTCGATACAGAAGAGCAGAACAAACTGGACTGTGCCTGTGTGCCGCGCCGATAACATCCATGACAAAGACGATTTACATGCTGTAGGCTTCAGCTGCATCGTATTAGTCCCAGTGGGCAGGATTACAGCGCTGTTGTCCTCGGTGGCCCAGAAAAGCTGATAAAAAACGGACTAAATGAAATAATCATTCAATATGAAAGACTCAAAGTCGCCTGTAGATACGAATGTCAAAGTTCTCCAAAGTAAGTTCAGTGTCAGTCTTCTGGAACAAACTCCCAGAAACCTGCATGTCGGCTCCAACTCTCAGTACTTTTAAATCCAGGCTGAAGACTTTTCTTTTTGCCGCTGCTTTTAATTGAACTATTCATATCTCACACTGCACTGTAACTACCTTGTGGACCATTGAAATGCAGGATGCAGCGCTGGTGTCCTCTGCGGCCCAGAAAAGCTGATGAAAACGGACTTATTAATAAAATAAACATTCAATACGAAAGACTCAAAGTTGCCTGGAGATGTCAAAGTTCTCAAAGTAAGAACAATCCACCCAAAGCTCTTCAAAGCGTCAGTCTTTTAGTTTGGGGCTCAGTGGAGACGGTGACAACTAGAATTGTGGCTATTAGCATAAAGGTGAGAGGTGGTGTCGTCTATGATTGTGCAATTACCCCCATAAGAATATAATGTCTAGCTTGTGGACATTTGAAATGCCAATCCCTGCCAGCCCAGAATAGAAACTACAAAAATATAAAAAAAGTAATGTCTATCATTCTCATAATACAGCTCCTTAAATCCCCCTTTATTCAGAGATGTGAGGAAAGATGTGCACCGCTCTCTGTCCTCATACATGCTGCTTCCTCCCTCCCTGAGGCACTGTATCATATTACTAATCAGATTATCCCCCGTCTTTAAGAAACTCGTCACCATCCCCTAAACTCCTCATTGAACGGACCGGATAACACGGGCTTGCGTTCGGGTCTTTTGTCCTCGTGACAAGAACCTAAACGTTATGTGAATCTGTTGATGGATGGTGAATGGTACTAAATCCCTGGTTTCCATCTCTTTGTATTTGTATTCCAGGTGCCTCATGTAGAGTCCAATCTCGTCCCCGGATAACAGCTTTTGATTCAGACGAACAACCGGCATGACTTTATAGATTAAAATGGATAAGGTACAGTGATCTGTGAACAACAGGGATTAGAACGACAGGCGATGAATGAACCGCAGGAATACACAAAACATAACAATAAAACAATTAAGTAGTACTTTCTTCTGGTACCCCTAATTAGGGATGCTCAATTAATCATATTTTAATCACGATTACGGCTTGCAACGATTACGAAAACAACGTAATCGAAATAAAACGATTATTATTTTTTGTTCTTTCTCCAATAAATGGATGTTTTCAAAGTCAATGAATAATCGCATTTAATAATCGTAATTACAATTATTGACCCAAATAATCGAGATTATGATTTTTGCCATAATCGAGCAGCCCTACCCCTAATCTAACAAATACAACTGTTGATTATTCCAGTGTTTCAGGGACTTGGGACAATTTCAGAAAAAAGGGCAATCAAAACGGGGCTAAATGTTTGTGGAGAGATCGTAAGAAAAACAGTTATCATACACGAATCTAGATACATTAAAAACAAAGTGTCTTTCGATTTACATCAGCAATTACAGCCTGTTTCTCAGTTCTTGTTATCTTTTGTATACATTTTATTTTGTGCATCCCTAAATGTTAACTATGTCTTCACAACGGGAATATAATGTATGAGCAAAAGTGTCCTATTTCCAATAAACAATAATATGATGATTTCATTCTTCATATAGCCTACCTATGAAGTGTTTTTAAGCTCAATTGCCACGGTGAATATATGACCAAAATATGTCCCATTTGTCCAGCACGTTAGGCGCATTCACACTGCGGTACTTTTCCCACAAAGGTTCATCAGAACTCTTTAGTTCTCATGAACTAAGTACAGATCGTGTTCACACCGGAAAAAGTCCCTGAGGGAGGATTAGGCAAATGAAGCCGCTGACGTCACTTCTTCTTCTTCTTCTGCATTGGGTTTACTGGCAGGCCGCAAACCACTTCACAGCGTATACTGCCGCCCGGAGTCCCCGGCCGGAAGTCCCCGGAGTTGGGGACTGGCTTCAGTAGAAGCTGCTGGGACTCCCAGCAGCTTCTACTGAAGCCTTCCGAGTAAATCGCCAGAACGCCGACACCTCCTCATCTCCACCGCTCCCATGTTTTATTATGTGTTGCCATAAGTTAGTCTCTCTGCGTTTCTGCGCTGGGCTAATGCTAATAATGCTAATGCGAGGATAATAAAATGGCGGCTTCACAAAACTTTTTGGGAGTTTTACGGGGCGTGGTTTGCAATCCGCCCAGCCAATCAGACATATAGCTCTTTTCTCACAAAAGAGCCGCTCGAGAGCAGGGACTTTCGTGGGGGTAAAAAAGTTTGCATGAACTAATTTTAGTACCGGCTCTTTTTGGTGTGAACGCGATAAAAGAGTTCTCATGAACCTTTGTGGGAAAAGTACCGCAGTGTGAATGCGCCTATTGAACTCTTTTAGGATATATAGATGGGTACCAATTTCTTCCAACAAGTTTTAAAGTAAAAGCATAGAACTGTAGCAGAAACGCAACTGGAGATGAGTTACTTTTTTTAAATGCTTGCTAAGACTTTTTTTTAGCATAAAGTACAACAACAACCGAAAGAAAATAAGTCTGCCTCTCTAGTTTCGACTCCTTCAAACCAAGTAAACAAACGGTAAGAACTCCATCAGAAAGCTCTCCATCAAAAACTGATTCCCAAGTCTTGAGACAATATTTACATTCACACAGGAAACCAGATTACTGTGAGAAATTGAGTTTCTACACCCATGCCCTATTATCCCTCCAGTAGCTGGGAAACATAACCATGGGGGGCCATTTCTGTGAGCATGACGATACTAATTACAGCTTATTGTGATGACGATGTATTGAGAGTGGCACCTTTGGAGTTCTAGATTCTAGATTCTCTCTCTGGGATATTGAAAGTGCAATCCGTTAGAACAGAAAGACAGCTGAAGGCAACGCAAATGTATTCTGTCTGAGCCATGAAATGCAGAAGCTATTAATATGTTAGTGCAAACACTCACTCACTGAAGGAAATTCATCTCCTTCCTGCTGTGGCGTTTGGATCAAAACCCGGCATATATCAAACGAACGGTCGTACCGCCTATATTGGTTGTTTTAATCAAATCCAGACCATCTCTCTCACAGACGTTGTTTTTCTAACTATTGTAGAGAATTTCCAAGCATTTATTGTCTTTCAATACCCTGCTTAAGACACGACTGGTCAATTTGGACATTTCAGACGTTGTTCATTCTCGCTAAGCACAACGTTTTAAAAGATCTGGAAGTCAAAGAAATGAACAGACGACGTAACGGGAACACGGTATGCGTTTAAAGACTGGTTAATGGAGAAGAAATGTGAACAGACTTGGACGGTTACATAAAGTCATCCTTTTTAAATCAATATTGTGAGTCAATTATTTGGTTTATTTGGCAGCTACCCTTAATGACCGCTGCACACTACCCCTTACCTAATACTACTTTGTTTTCCTTTGTCTCTATGAGTGCTGTTATCACCGCTGCTATAATAAGTCGTTTCAAAATAGCCTTGAATAACTTAAATTAGTGTTCTTCTTCCTAGCAAGTTAAAAAGCGTTTTCCTTCGAGGCAGTATGTTTCTGTTAGAGATGTCACCACAACCTGCACTGCCCTCGGGGGGGAATTAAACCAAATATCTTGTAATTAACTAAGTGGCTGCAGACACTGGCCATTGTTCTGCAGCCTGGCCATCTGCAGGCTGCTGCTAATGGAAACATATTGATCTGGCTGTTCCATATTCAGAGGGAGAGTGAAACTCACACAGGACGAGAGTGAGAGGTGGGCAGAGTCAATACGGACCGCATTAGCAGCTGCAGGGACAGATGGAGGTATCGATGAGATGGACAGTATTGCTCTGTAGGAGAGGCTCAACGTGTATAGGGAAAGTCCTCATTGTGACAGACGGAGGCAGGTGAAACATTACAACATATGTTGGAGGTTTTTTAATCAGTGAAGAATACAATCTTCATTATATTCATGAGTTTCTGTTGACATTTCTTCTTTGGAAGTGTTGTCTTGTCCGATGTGAGGGTCCAAGGACAGAGGGTGTTGTATCCTATTCTGTCCACTTGAGACAAATGTAAACATGTTGATATTGGGCTGAATAAATAAAGTTTGATTGATTAAAACTTCAATTTAAATCTGTGGACTGGGTGAACTCTACAGAACTGCTTTAAATCTGTATTTAATTATGCGTTTTATATTTTAAGAGCTGTTTTAATATTTTTCTTAATTAATTTGACCTTTAAAGTGTCTTTGAGGTTCCTAAATAAAATGTATTATTATTAATAATGTATTATATTTTAATATGTCTCTTTTCTTAACTGGATACTACTGTTTCTTCCAATAGCGCTAATGTACTCCTTTTCACATCTTTCTCACATTCCCTTGTTTTATGTAATTTAAGTGCAATAACTTTGCATACTTGTATATTGTGAAACGTATCCTAAGTTTTACATTTCTTTAGTAGAAGGGTTGCTCTATCATATTGTAAACCAGCTTGTTTGTTAATGTATACGTTGTATTCGAAAGAGAATATTTTTCTACTTTTGTTCTATTATTTTGTTTCTCTTATGGCGCATTTCCACTGCAGGGCCTCGCTCGGGTTAGTACGGTATAGTTAGGCCTTGTTAGGACTAGCTCACCTTATGCTGCGTTTCAATTACAGTTTAGTAGCTGGGGCAGTAACTATAGTAACGCAGTGTAGGCGGAGCCGTGACGTCATCTTCAATGCGAAACACAAAACCAACACAGCCGTTAGCTGTTAGCACTCAGAGCTCACAGCTCCTCATATCCGTTCAGAAACTAGACGGAAGTGAAACAAGTACAAACCACAGACTGCCTGTGGCATGGAGAATACAGTCGCTGCTTTATTTATGTCTGTAGGCCGTTGTTGTGAGTGTGGACGGTCGGAGCATATACTGCGTTAGCTTAGCCGATCTCCATTCAGAAAACACGCATTTTAAAGGGTGTTTCTCTGCCGTCTGTCTGCAGACTCGTCAAAGCATTAATTCATAGTTTTTACTAACCGGTATCAGTATGTTGTTACTCCGGCATCATTTTGAAACGTGTATTACAATTAAATCACGGTCAAATATGTTCATCTTGTTGTAGTTGTAGCCCCCTCGCCAGCGATTCTCTCTAGTTTAGCATACTCAGCCCGACTCAGCCTGGTTGTTGGCCCACTAAGAACCTCGATTTTATGGGGCCAGAAAAACTGTGAATTAGTACCCGCTAGCCGGTACTACGCTAAGTGGAAACACAACCAAAAACGGCACGCTTAAACCGTAGTGGAAATGCGCCATTATTGATTCACGTAGAACACCGTGTGAGATACTGCAGTGAGAAGACATTGATGCTTATTGGGATCAATAAACTATACAGTATATAGTATCTTATCTAAACTAGTAATCTGAAGGTCAACGATGAAAGTTCAAACACGAGAATAAATAACTGAAACTGACATTTACAACTGTTCCTGAAGACTCCTTTCAGATACGGTGCTTCATTTGACACCTGTCTTCTTTCCCGGAATGATCCAACCTCTTTCCCTCCAGCATTAACTGCGTAGTGAATCATCTGCTGGGTTAGTGCAACATCTGTAGCATTAGTGGCCGTTGGGAAGCTGAATACAGGTATTGACATGCAGGTAATGCATATTGATTGTAGAGAGGAAACTCATCACTCAAAAACATGCGCCTGCCATGTTCGATATTACAATCCTTTAGAGTAGATTCATCGTCACGGACAGTGCATTTCCTTTCAAGAGCAAACCATATACACTGGTAGGGGTTATTTGTATTTACTGAGGATCTGTTTAATCTCGATCGTCCTGTCTTGAATGAAAGTGTGTCTGCTCCTTTAGAAAACATATTTGTGAAGAGAATTGTGAAAAGGAAAAATCTTTAAAGGTGTTTCATTTAAAAGCATCACCAACTCTGTTTTGAAAGGTGCTATATAAATAACTGTTATTTGTAATATATAACTGCCTCACTTCCTGCTACAGAGCTCGACACAGTGTAACCACTACGTGTTTTCTCTCACGTAACAGAACGTGTGCGCTGCTGTTTATCAGAGAAGCTTAATGGAAAACGTGTGACCTTCTCAAACAGCGGAGAGACACAGAGAGAGTGAGAGCAGCAGCAGAACCTTCAGGAAACACATCGGGAACGTTCAGTGCGTGGACACGGTTGCCATTAAATGGGACACGCGGAAAGGAATGGCAAAGATCACGTCTTAAATACACAACCAGCGACAAGAAGAGATCAATGAAGTACTCAGAGTGTATACTAAAGTAATACTGAACAGTGGAAATACTCCATTACCAGTAAAAGTCCTGCATTCAGAATCTTAAAGAACACATGTATTGTCATAAAAATGGACTCAAGCACTTATTAAACGGGCGATTTCAGAATTAAATATATATATATTTAAATGACTGTATTTATGATTATTGATGCATTAATGTGTTCATTACAGTTGGCTAAAGTGGAGCGAATGTTCATGAGTTCATATACTGTTGCTGGATATCTTAACCTATAATTATATGTCAATGTTTATGTATTAGTTGGTGTATATGTTGTATTAGTTAAGTAAAAAGCTGTCAAATAATCAGAGGATTAAAAAGTACAATTTTGGCTTCACAATGGAGTGGAGTAGAAATATGAAGCATACAATTAAAACACTCAAGTACCTTAAGTACAATACTTGAGTACTCGTACTTCATTAGATTCCATCAGTGGAGGCAAAAGGAAATACAAATCACCCCAAAAAAACAAAATGTACCTTTTAAGAATCTGTTTCATGCATTACATATTCAAAAATGTGTTTAAAATAATTAGATCATGATTTGGGGGGGGGGGGGTACATGGTGCTACTAGTGTATTCGACAGGAAATATTCAAGTAATCAAAATCTGTAGAAAGTTATCAAATAATCAGAGGAGGAAAAAGTACAATGTTGGCTTCAAAACGCAGTTAGTAGAAATATGAAGTAGCATAAACACTCAAGTACCTCAACATGTTCCTTAAGTACAATACTTGAGTGCTTGTACTTCATTAGATGGAGGCAAAAGGAAATAAACATCACCCCAAAACCACTAAATTGACCTTTTAAAAATCTGTTTCATGCATTACATATTCAAAGATGTCCTTAAAATAATTTGATCAATTTGATTTTGGGGAATGGTGCTACTTGTGTGTTCTCCAGGAAATGGTCGTTCTTTAGTACACTTTCAAAAATGTGTTGAGAATAATGGGGCCATACTACGGCTGTCCCGAATAAAAAATGTTGGGCTCCGGATATTCGGTAGTAATCAGCAGCGAATATTCGGCCCGCGCGGGGGGGGTGGCGAATATTTAAATCCATGTTAATCAAATAACATTAATTTAGTTCTTCTACAGTATTGTTGTTTTATAGGTATTTGTTAATGTAACCCAATTTGTGTTCTTTGAAATTGAAAAGGATATCGCATTGAGTTTGTTACTTTCGTTGCAGTTATATAATCTTAAGTGTATTTTGGCTTGGCTTCCTATTTCGTATGGACATGCTTTTATTTTGAAGGAGAGTTAGCGCTGTTGACAGGAAGTTGTTGTTGTTGCTATGGAAACAACGTGACGGAGATTAACGGAGAAAAAGTCATATCTACATATAAAGACGGAGAAAGTAAACGATAACGTTTATGGTTAAGTGTTGGCACCCCCCGAAGAGGCACAAGCTCTTACGTTGATATTGGAGATTTCAATAAATTCAATTATAACTAATTGAAACCCGAATAGTACTCCAACGAACGAATATTCGGATATTCGGGTACAGCCCTAGGCCATACACATTAAATTTGACAGGAAATGGTCATTTTGAATAACTCGAGCGCCGTCACCCATGCTGGTCATGTGCTGGCACGTCCTTGCATATGATGATGCACTTACGGATAATCAGAGCCTCATCCTGATCTCCTCCTTTGTTTTACTGAGCGGCTTCCTGGATCTACATCAGGTCCTTCTGCCAGGTGGAGTCGGTCCAACTGAACCTCGCTCTGCAGCTGATGGGCTCTCATCTCTGCAGCGGGGGGGATAAACAGCTCCTTTCACTGCCTCCACTTCCCCGAGCATCTTGTAAAACGCCGCTGGGCCGTCACAAGATACACAGAGCAACTTTAACAGCAAACATTTGAGATTAAACGGAGGATTTATGAGCTCTAACTCTCTGTTTACATCTACTGGGCCAACATCGGGACAACAACAACCCTGAAGGAAATGAAAGTGTTCTGTGAATCAGATTTAGCTCGATGCCATCGGTACACTATTTCACTTTCAATTATCTTTCCAATGAAACAGTGATTATTTGTAATGTGGAAACTAAATAACAAATAAATCATGTGTTACTGAATAAAGTAATAAAGTTGTGTTTTCCGGTATCAATCTATGC
>NC_047516.1:2452086-2542086 GCF_902827115.2 Pseudochaenichthys georgianus
GTGGTATACAAATAGACAAGGGCTAGAATATGTGAAAATAGTGCCATATTCTGCCATGCCTGTAGAAATGTTGGGTCAAAAATAATGCATACAATAGCACAGATGCCTTCACCACGAATGGCTACACAAATATCTCATATCCCAAGCTTATCAACGAGCTGATGTTGCAGCTGAAATGATCTCCAGGTCACAAAGTCAACCTCACATGATGATGATGTGATACCAGTTTTCAAGCACAGTAAATATTCTCTTCCCAGAGTACATGATGGGACCAAGGTGATGTTTAGTACATGGTTTTAATAATACTTGCCATTTCAAACCATGAGCTGGTTCAAATAATATGTGCCTTGATTTACAAAATGTTCTCATTTGTTTTATCAGTACAGCGTTGAAGCTGCTGTGCTTTTCGTTGCCACAGTCCACTTTGGACTATGAGATATTTCAGGATTGCACTTTTAACTCACTTGAAATGTTCTCACTTGCTTGGTTTCAAAACATAACAAATGCCATAATCTGTTCATTGGGACCATCAATGCTATTTCTCATTGCTGTTGCCGGCCACTATTGCTCATGTAAACCTGCTACTGCTGCCCCCCTGTAATCTCAGATGCATTTACTTCCTGTCTGCCTTCTCCTGGTGATTTATCTGACGTCCAGCGCTCCGTCTTTTAACCTCTTTTCCTTTCTCTTTCTGGATCCTCCTTAGCAACCTTCGTTATAGTCCTTGACAGTGGTCTGTACTGTATTAACAACGTGTCACATGTTAAGAAGTTACAATCAGAATCGAGTATTCAACTAAGCCGTGTAATACAAGTAGTTAGTCGCCTTAAGGGCCTACACAGTGGTTATGCTATACCACATTGCCCTTCGCTGGATGTATAATGGGCTGCACTAAACTACATTTTAGCATTTAAAATACCTAGCCATTCTTTTGCGGTTATTTTGGTGAAAGTAACTAGAAAAGTAACTAAAGTAGTGTAACTCATTACATTTCAGAGACAGTAATTTTGTAATGTGACTTATTACTTTCAAAAGAGAGTAATAAGTCATATGTAATATATTACATTTTGGAAGTAACTTGCCCAACACTTAACCTCACTGAGCTGAGGTTATTTGAGCCTCTCAGGAGATAGCTCTCTTCCACCTGGTTGTAGAAAAGCTCTTTAAATTAGTTAGCATAGCTAGCTAACCAGATGCTAATAACAACAGATCGCCACTGTGCTTACAACTGAAGACACAGCCACGCAAACACTGCGGCATGTGTACGGCTCCTTATGGATTATTATCCTTATATGCAATATTTTAAGGGCTGGAGCGACGTTCCGGTGCTCAGCACTCCTTTCAGACGAGACATATACTAGACCCTCCAGAAAAACGTGGGCTAAAATCCTTGATTATGCGATCAAACATGCGGGGTTTTATGTGATTTTATGCGGTGAAATTGCGGAAAGTTGCGAAATATGCGGAAAAAATCAATATTGGGCTGTCTTATTTATTTATTCTCTCTCACACACAACCTGCCACTAACGTTAAACCCCTTTACTATTCAATTAAACACATTCAATGTTTATTTATTGTAAAAGCAAAAGGGCTATTTATTTTAATCACACTCTCTCTCTCTCTCACACACACACACACACACACTTCTCCGCCTCATTCTGTTTTCATTTACTCGTTCGTTATCTGACCAGCTTCCATCTTGTAGGCTTCTCACCTCGTTTCTTGTAGCCCTCGAAAGGGTTTTGGAGGCCGATGCCTCGGTGAACGTGAGTTGTTTGGCTTTCTTGTCCGCAGCAGCAGAAAGCATTTTCGAATGTTTGAATGAATCAAAGTGGGTCGTCACCGTCGCTGTTCTCTTATGCTCCAACACGGTTGCACGGGGTGCAGAATAGTTTCCCCCCAGACATCGGGGAACTGCTTTGCCCGGTCTTTAGCAGAAATGTTCGTCGGTAAATGAGATGGATTAGATTTTTTCATCTTGATGTTTTCTCTCTCGTGTGAGCTCCACACGTTCACTCTACGGTGTTGTTTACCTTCTGTGATGCGCGAGCTGATGACGTCGCGCATCATCATCACTTCAGGTCAAGACGAGTTAACTTTTTTTTTCTCAACTTTGTGTGGAAAAATGCGTGGATTATGCGGCCTTTTGATAAATATGTGGCTTTTTAAAAATATGTGCCATTTTGCTGATTATGCGGTAATTTCTGCGATCGCAGAATCGCGTTTTTCTGGAGGGTCTAATATACCACGTGAAGACACGGAAGACACGTTACGCTCGTGTTGTGTTCAAGAAACCTGTCCTTGGCCAGGAAAAACAGGTACTCACTCGCCTGTTGCCGACCCCTGCACTAGAACATTCCACTGTAGCGCCGGTACATTAATGAGAAACCCTAAATGTGTGAGCACCCTCTATGAAACGTCAAGCTACCCCACAGCACCCCCAAAATAAATCTCTGGCGCCGCCACTGAGCCTGACTATTTGTGTTGGGGGGGGCCTGACAGAAAAAGTTTGAGAACCACTGGGCTAACATCTTTACTTACATTTAGTGTTTAAAGTGCATCCAAATGCAAAGCTTGGCAAAATGCACTAAGAATACCCAGATGATGCTCACGGTCGTAAAGTTGGACACTTCATGCACTCAACAACCGCCATCTTGGCTAATTAGCTTATGTAGCCCAAGATTGCAATTGCACACAGTAGTGTATACAAAAAGTTATACTTACGTGGTTTTTTGTCACAAATGTACCACTCTTGAAAATAAGTTAGAATAATGATTTGCTACCACAAATGATATTGTTGCTAGCTAGCGTACTAGCTAACAACAATATTGTTGTAGCGAGCTATTGGCTAGTTAGCTAACTAGCGCCGATGTTCACTTCCAGTTAGTCTACACTACACAAGTGTTCATAGTTACATTGAAAACATATGTCATGTTCAAGCACAGGACGCTAACCAAGGAGACTGCTGTTGGTTTGCCAGGTCATACAAAAAGTCAAATTGGCCTTATTTTAACTTATGTTAGTTAGAATTCAAACATGGCAAAATAAACTCCCTCCAGGAGTGCGCCACCCAGGCGCCGATGAAAACGTGAGTGGCGTCTGGAACCGCCGTCGAGGTGGTGAAAAAGGTGAGAGTGTCCGCACGAGGTCAACCGACTGGTCGAACCTCCTCTCCGACATCGGACAAAAAATTGTCAACAGTCAGATGTTAACAGAAATATGTCGACAGCCATTAACAGCTAGCCGCTAGCTGGCAGCCATGGGTAGCTGCTAGCCGTCGTTAGCCCCTCGTGGTTAGCCGCTAGTCGTCGTCAGCTAACGCAGCCGGGACGTGACACGCCCCGAATAAACAAGCCCACGCGGGAACGGCGAGCAACGTCCCTAGCCTTCTGCAGGGCGCGCACCGAGCCTCAGTCCGCGTGCCGGTGGCAGCCACGGACGATTCCAAAAAATCCCCGGCATTTCGAGAAAGAAACTTGAGTTCCTTTTGCCGTGTTCGGGTCCGTCCCGGAAACTTCTCGAGACGTGTCAGGGTCACCAGTGTAGTGCCGGGAGATAGGGAGTCAGAGGCGGTGCAAGGAAGGTGCAAAAGGGAACTTTATTTAGAAACAGAAAAGGACATGTTGTCCGGTTGCAGTCCGGGAAGAAGAAAGTGAAGTCAGGTGGGCACACAATAGACAACACATAACATGTCCGTGTGGAAACAAAACCCCAACTGTAGTTCCATGTGTGAATTATGTACCCCAGTGTATTAATGAGTGGTCACTACACCCGAAAGGCTGTTGTCTTTAGGCTTCAAAGGAGAATGGCTAGCATTGTTCCTCCTCAGATATTTCCCCCTGTATGCACAGAGATATGGGTAATACTTTACATTATTAGATCATCGTCCTTTGGGTCAAACCCACACAAACGCAATCCAAGCTCCACACAGAAAAAGCTGAGTCAGCCTGTAGTGTAGTTCAAAGTCAAGGCACAAAACGAAACACTAAACATAAAATAAGACGACTTCTCAGAAGAACTCACTCCAGTACTTTCACTCATTTATGAGGGTCAAAACACATTTCACCAAACGGCGTACAACACACATAATACCACTGGGACTCATTATGGATATTTATAAATCTGTATATTCAGAAACTAGGCTTTAGATGTAATAGAAGTAAAATGAGGGGCTCTTTTATTACTCGTACGCACCAACGACTGCAGTCATTATGACTTCCTATAACACTAATAAGCCATTTTTCTTTCCTTAATGTCTTTTTGACCATAATTGCATTGAATGTATTATGAGTCATGATATGCAAAGTTCGAGTAAATTGAGCGATCGTCTGTTCTGCAGGCCTTTCAGTAACTCGATAAGTCTAATATCAAACCTCTATTATTCTAATTTAATACCCTATTTGAATGGGACCTCGGGACATACCATGATTTTTAATAACTGCAGAGATTTAGAGCGATTTCAATGCCTTTTGAATTTTCCATAACTGTGCTGTACCGAGTTTTAAATGGACATTTTGCAAACCTGAATCCTTTAGTGATAATGGCGATGTTCCCACTGACTCGAAAATGAAGAGCTTCCAATCATCAACTTTGCCCGTTTTTGTTGACCTGCATATTTGTTCAAATTCATGAGAGAAAGATGTTAATGTCAGGGTAATTTCCTCAGGCTGCAGGTAGGGGTTGAGCCAAAGGATAGAAAATGATCACGGTTAAAAGGAAAGTTTCGATCCCCAATCCTTTATTAATAAATATAAGTTCTTTAATCGGACAAAAAACACGAAAAACCCTTGTGAAGATGTTTTTCTTGACATACGAGAGAAAGAAAGACTGGCATAAAAAGGTCCAACAAGCCAGAATCCAACCTGCAATGTTGTGGTTTATAGGAATATGTTGAACCATTTGGCGATACGGGCACTCTATTAGAGTAGTACAGGAATAAGTGAGCATGTTAGCACGACCAGGCTCCCTTGTTCAATAATAAATAAAGTCAATTGGCTGTTGGTGTCTGTGGTTAGCACGAGTTGAAGAGATGTTAGCGTGTTGTTCTACGACAGGGTGTCAAACTCAATTTCATCGTGGGCCACATCAGCATTATGGTAGGACTCAAAGGGCCAGTTACAACTTCAAGACTATATAAACATATACACATATAAATAAATATATATAACATAATGTAGTATATTACATTATTGCCTCTGCATTGGATTATTATCGGATAGGATAATGCTGGAGAAATCATGTGTGTGGCTCTGAGACTGTACGACCTTGCAGCTGCCTCCTCTCATGATAACAGAAGGCAGGTTGTGTGTCCTCTTCTGAGGAGACAGTCTCCTACAGTATATCATCTCACATTGTTCGGAGTCCAATAGTCACAGATGACCCATCCAGTTGTCCCATCCCTTCACCTACGGCTGACATTCCGACACCCGCCGCCACCATCCTTTTACGGCTTTACTCTCCGTGTTTTGGACTGTATAGGCCTGATGTTTTTCGCTGTTCCTTTGAGCAACATACCTCGTGTGTGTGAGTTAACCCATCTCCTATGTGGTTTAACTCTGCTCCTTCTTGCAAGAATACATTAGTTATTACCTGATCATTGATTCTCAACCTGGTGTCGAGTGATATTTTTCTAACAGGTAATAACTTCATAATTAACTACGTCTGAAAGCAGAAGTCTAGGTCAAGTAATTGCAAGTCTCTTCAGTGCGCATGTCACAAAACGAGATGCATTGTGGGATATGTAGTTTATCGGCAAAGATTCAATTTAACCGTATAATACATTTGTTATATTCTTTGCACATTAATAATAATAATACATTTTATTTCAAAGCACTTTTCCAGGTGCTCAAAGACGCTTTACAGTGGTTTGATAAAACATGATAAAATAGAATAAAGAATAGAAATAAAAAATAAATAAATATTAAAACAGCAACACAGCATAATTCACAAATTAAAAGCCAGTCTGAAGAGGTGTGTTTTGGTCAGGGTTTTGAAAGTGGGGGGGTCGCTGCAGTCTCTGATGTGTTGTGGAAGGGAGTTCCAGAGGGTGGGGGCAGCGACAGAGAAGGCTCTGTCCCCCCAGGTTCGGAGCTTGGTTCGTGTGGGGATAGAGAGGAGGTTCGCTTCTGATGAACGAAGGCTGCGGGAGGGGGTGTAGTGGTGGATCAGGTCGGTGAGGTAGGGGGGGGCCTGGTTATTGAGAACATTCTTGCGGGCCACATAGAATAAGTCAGTATATACCCCACTGGTGGATTTAAAAACGGCTGTTGCGAACAAGTGTCTAAATGAGACGACTTAACGTCATCACGCCCAACATTAGCCGCCTTTAGCTTAGCGGTGGAGACGTAAAGTCATGTGACCGTGCTGTAGTTCCTTTATAGCCCAACATTAGCCACCTTTAGCTTAGCGGTGGAGACGTGAAGTCATGTGACCGTGCTGTAGTTCCTTTATAGCCCAACATTAGCCGCCTTTAGCTTAGCGGTGGTGACGTGAAGTCATGTGACCGTGCTGTAGTTCCTCTATAGCCCAACATTAGCCTCCTTTAGCTTAGCGGTGGTGACGTGAAGTCATGTGACCGTGCTGTAGTTCCTTTATAGCCCAACATTAGTCGCCTTTAGCTTAGCGGTGGTGACGTGAAGTCATGTGACCGTGCTGTAGTTCCTTTATAGCCTAACGTTAGCCTCCTTTAGCTTAGCGGTGGTGACGTGAAGTCATGTGACCGTGCTGTAGTTCCTTTATAGCCCAACATTAGCCTCCTTTAGCTTAGCGATGGGGATGTGAAGTCATGTGACCGTGCTGTTCTTTCTTTATAGCCTAACGTGAGCTTTTGACTTCAAAAATCCTAAAGATGTGGAGATTATCCTGCTGAACTAAAAGTGTAAGTATCATAAATGTTGTTTTGCACAGAGATTATTTTCTGCAACATTCAAAATCCAATGGAAGAATCCCATTTGCTTTTTGTTAAAAGATCCCTTGCAATTCTAACTGTTGTAGGGTTTGCCTACAAAAAAATATCTTCACTGACTCTAGTGAATATTTTCCTTTTCTTACAAAGTGACAAACCCTCACAAAAGTTCACCAAGTTATGTTATGCATGGTATTTGAGTCCAGCATGTATTTCCATGGTAACACCAGATATAGCAGGTCCGCTTTGAGACATGAACAAATGAAAGGCCATTATCTAACGTACATTATCTAACGTCAGAAAATGAGAGATTTCTTTATGAACTCCATCTTACTTCAGACATGTGCTGCACAGAAAAGGCACGTACCTCCAACAAGGTACCACGCTGAGAGAAGGATTAAAGTAAGGGATGAAGTTGGAAATGCTGGCAGGCTCTGGGTGTGCGAAGCAAACCTCTCAGAATCCTTTTCTCTCTGCAGTTTTCTCTTCCCGTGTTGAGTGAACAGTCATAGAGCTATAATCTGTTTTGTTCTACGGTCCCTTCTGGCCTGGAAAGAAAATTGGATAGACAGTAGACAAAAAAGTGTAGCTTTGTAGTGAGAGGATGTCTCAATCTTACTTCCTGGCTGTCTTCCCTGTGTTTTTGCATTTCAGTCTTCCCCAATAAGAAACCAGGACATCTCCACTCACATAATTGCACAGCATGTGGCGGCTGGTGTACGAAGAAGAACTCTTTTCAAAGTCTGAAGATACTTTTACAACACCAAGAGTCATTGAAGCTCGGTGAAACTTTACCCAATGTCAAAGTGTAGGACATTTTAAATCCAATCATCACATGGAATCCGCAATCCAATCAGTCAACAACATTGAATGACAACTCAAAATCCCCATATTTGGCATGAACTGTTCTGGGAAATAGGAGATGTGCCGGTAAGAGAAGGAAGACATCAGCTCTAAAAATAACCTTTAACTATTTTATAAGTTGGAACCATTTATTTAAGTCGGGAATGCAGAAAATGGCTGGTGAGGATAAGAAGACCAGAATAGACAATATCATGTAAAACTCCTTTATTAAAGACCAGGAATCTAATAATTATACCTGCATTAAGATTGGATTGAACATTTTACATGATAGGCTAAGGGGCGGGACATCTCTAAGCGGTTGACCAATCACAACAGAGCCGGCCAGCTAACCAATCAGAGCGGACTGAGCTCTGGTTTCAGACAGAGGGTGAAAAGAGGTGCTGCAGCACTGATATACACCTGAACATCAGCAGGAGAGGACTCTTTAAAGTAGAGACACTACATACTAATATACACCTGAACATCAGCAGGAGAGGACTCTTTAAAGTAGAGACACTACATACTGATATACACCTGAACATCAGCAGGAGAGGACTCTTTAAAGTAGAGACACTACATACTAATATACACCTGAACATCAGCAGGAGAGGACTCTTTAAAGTAGAGACACTACATACTAATATACACCTGAACATCAGCAGGAGAGGACTCTTTAAAGTAGAGACACTACATACTAATATACACCTGAACATCAGCAGGAGAGGACTCTTTAAAGTAGAGACACTGCATACTGATATACACCTGAACATCAGCAGGAGAGGACTCTTTAGAGTAGAGACACTACATACTGATATACACCTGAACATCAGCAGGAGAGGACTCTTTAAAGTAGAGACACTACATACTGATATACACCTGAACATCAGCAGGAGAGGACTCTTTAAAGTAGAGACACTACATACTGATATACACCTGAACATCAGCTGGAGAGGACTCTTTAAAGTAGAGACACTACATACTGATATACACCTGAACATCAGCAGGAGAGGACTCTTTAAAGTAGAGACACTACACACTGATATACACCTGAACATCAGCAGGAGAGGACTCTTTAAAGTAGAGACACTACATACTAATATACACCTGAACATCAGCAGGAGAGGACTCTTTAAAGTAGAGACACTACATACTGATATACACCTGAACATCAGCAGGAGAGGACTCTTTAAAGTAGAGACACTACATACTAATATACACCTGAACATCAGCAGGAGAGGACTCTTTAAAGTAGAGACACTACATACTAATATACACCTGAACATCAGCAGGAGAGGACTCTTTAAAGTAGAGACACTACATACTAATATACACCTGAACATCAGCAGGAGAGGACTCTTTAAAGTAGAGACACTGCATACTGATATACACCTGAACATCAGCAGGAGAGGACTCTTTAGAGTAGAGACACTACATACTGATATACACCTGAACATCAGCAGGAGAGGACTCTTTAAAGTAGAGACACTACATACTGATATACACCTGAACATCAGCAGGAGAGGACTCTTTAAAGTAGAGACACTACATACTGATATACACCTGAACATCAGCTGGAGAGGACTCTTTAAAGTAGAGACACTACATACTGATATACACCTGAACATCAGCAGGAGAGGACTCTTTAAAGTAGAGACACTACACACTGATATACACCTGAACATCAGCAGGAGAGGACTCTTTAAAGTAGAGACACTACATACTGATATACACCTGAACATCAGCAGGAGAGGACTCTTTAAAGTAGAGACACTACATACTGATATACACCTGAACATCAGCAGGAGAGGACTCTTTAAAGTAGAGACACTACATACTGATATACACCTGAACATCAGCAGGAGAGGACTCTTTAAAGTAGAGACACTACATACTGATATAGACCTGAACATCAGCAGGAGAGGACTCTTTAAAGTAGAGACACTACACACTGATATACACCTGAACATCAGCAGGAGAGGACTCTTTAAAGTAGAGACACTACATACTGATATACACCTGCACATCAGCAGGAGAGGACTCTTTAAAGTAGAGACACTACATACTGATATACACCTGAACATCAGCAGGAGATGACTCTTTAAAGTAGAGACACTACATACTGATATACACCTGAACATCAGCAGGAGAGGACTCTTTAAAGTAGAGACACTACATACTGATATACACCTGAACATCAGCAGGAGAGGACTCTTTAAAGTAGAGACACTACATACTGATACACAGCTGAACATCAGCAGGAGAGGACTCTTTAAAGTAGAGACACTACATACTGATATACACCTGAACATCAGCAGGAGAGGACTCTTTAAAGTAGAGACACTACATACTGATATACACCTGAACATCAGCAGGAGAGGACTCTTTAAAGTAGAGACACTACATACTGATATACACCTGAACATCAGCAGGAGAGGACTCTTTAAAGCAGAGACACTACACCTGAAAATGAGCTTAGTAGGCCCCTTTAAGTAAAGATGAGTATTTGTAGATGTCATAAATACCTTATTGTTACTCTTCTTTTGTATAATCAGAAAATCGTCCACCATCGATTGCAGTAAACTTGATGCAGTGTTCACTAGACATGTTCAGTGAACCAAGCAAACAGCTTTATTAAAAAAATGCCATCTTACTCGTAGTTCGCAAGAATGATGGTAACAAGTGAAAGTCCGTGCAGAAGTTTCTATGTGTAAGGAACATGTAAAGTGAGAACTTCTGAGTTACAGCTGAGCTCGGTCCCCAGCGTACAGTTTAATGACCTTGGATAGGTGTGCCCATGCAGAAAGCGGGGTCTAGCAAGCATGATGAAACCGCAGAAATCTCTGCTTCCAGAACATGATCAACGACAAGACAGTAGGAGTGTGTGAGCGACGACCTGCAGGACACACACTGGACACACACTCCACACACACTCCCCGAGGACAGAGCTCTGGCATGAAGAGGTTAACGGTCCAAACACAACGGAGACAGCTGGTGGTGCCATTTGTCACATTCGTGTTCTCGCTGTCAGCGCTCTGTAATCCAACAATCTGGAAGTTACAGGGCTGTATCTCCATGTTGTGAGTGAGGGTGACAGACTCCTCGCAGCTTGGACGCTGTCACGGACATTTAGCATCAAATAAATGTATTTCACTGTTTATTTCATAGCGACAGTGCAATCGGCAAGATTACATTACCCTCTTTTATGGAAAAGATGTGGTTCCTCACGGGCTTTATAGACATCTAACTGGTGTCCGTTTCAGGCTTTTAAAGTGATTACACAATCTGCAATGTTCCCCGTGTCCACATGAATTATATACGAAGGAAATTCATGGTTTTGTGATGCTAGTGGAATTATTTGTTTTTATCTAATTTAAACTTTTTTAACTTCATTTATTTAAAGCTCTCTCTTTTTGTAGGGTTAGTAATCTCATAGCACCGATATCATGTGATGTACTTCCGTTCTTATATGGAAAATAATTACGCTGTGTACTCTGTGTTGTTGTTTCTTTTTTTCTGATTTGACTTTTTTTTAATATTTTTATGTATAAATCTAAAAATATTCTGATTTTATAAATCAGCAATTTAATACAATTGTATTTATGTAACCCAACCAATATCACAAACACATTTATCTCAGGGGGAATGAATGACAATGTAAAAATATAATAAAATGACAAGATAGAATGTAAAATGTAATCATATAAAATGCCATAAATCAATAGCCATGTCGATTTTGTTTTTTAGGAGAAGAAGTGGATTTAAAATTGTAAACTCTTTTTTTTAGAGACGCCAAGTCGGGCAACATATCATAAAGACATATTGTGTCAGAGTAAAAAATATGTTTACGTATTTTTCTCCTTCTTACCGTGATATCTCTGAGCAAACAACTCGTGTTCATGTATTTATTTACAGAACAACATTACCTCATAACCAAATCTGCAATCTTTTCAACCCGAAAATACATCCCATTTTTAATAAGCACCACTTGGAGGTTCACTGTAGTTCCAGAGGTTGCTCTCCCCTACTCAAAACTAATTGGAGGAAGGTCACAACCAAATAAGGCAAAACAACCCCCAAATACATAACGAATTATTCCAGGGTAAACAAATGAATTAATGAGGCGTAATTCCATGGACGCTTATCCTAATACCGGCACCGGGAGGGGCCACAGCGAGGCGGCTAATTGGCGCCGGCGTTCAAAGTTGCACGATGAAGGCGAGGCAGGGTAACATATGCAACAGTTAATAGGGTTTAGCGTAAGAAATAACGGCGATGGTGAGCTCATGAGGGGGGCAATTACGGCAAAGCTGTGCACATCCTAGATAACCGTTCGCCTGGCTGAGGCCCCGGGGGGGATGAAGCCGAAGCACCAACTAACAAGAGCAGGAGGGAGGAGAGGCAACATCTACATAAACAAGCATCTAATAAGCTCTGCACACACTAATATTGAGCATGGGTAAAGCGAAGCCATCTGGATCACAGGATAGCACACACGCCCACACGCAGGAATCCCGTGTGGAAATAATGTGAATGCTAAAAAGTGAGGATGAATCCGGGAAATCTTTTCACTTCTCCTTCCCACCCCCAATGAAAAGAAGTTGAAGTGGAAGAATCACATCCAATACTAATTGTATCCCATATTTTATTCCATTCTATTTCTATGTAAATACTGCTATATTTATATATATTTATGTTATAATAGTTTTCTATCTCTCTTTTTAATTTTAGTTTTCCTTTAATGTATGCACCACGACACCAAGTCAAATTCCTCGTACGTGTCCCTGGTAATAAACCTGATTCTGATTCTCATAGTTGTTCACCTGGAACCCTTCTCTTTTCTATGTAAATATGATTAGATAAACCTTTATTGATCCCCTTTGGAAATGCAGGTCATGGCAGCAATAAGAGACAAGACACAAAGTAAAGTAAAGAGAACACTATATGCTGGTTTCACATCCAGGTCCTTTTTTCATTAATGACCGCCGCGCTGGACATTATCACTTTTTACATGGCCTATTTTAATACTTGATTCCGATTGGTCAATGTGGACCTTCCAGTGGTCTGCTACTTTTCGATAGCAGACCGTTGTTAAGGAGAACAGACTGTTGCTAAGGAGCACATTCCGATCAAGGGACTACAATATGTGCAACCTGATCTCACCAGAATGCGTGACTCCACCACGACTCCTTAACACCACAATGCGTGGTGGAGTCACGAACTTTGTTACATTTGCGTGTCGGCACCACGCAAACAACCCCAATGTAAAGTGAATGAGGCTCCTTTGTCGTGGTGCACACACGCATTTCTACAACGTGCATTGTGTGTAATGCAACTGTTAATTTTATTAAATTAGTTAGTTTTTAAGGAAGGCCAGAGCTTCAGCTGTGTCAAATAGATTGTTCCCTTCAGTTAACGTTATTTAAAAGATAATGATCATGTCCCCTGTATTGTATTACGAGCGTCCATTCCCATTGGATAACGGAGAATTTTACACCCGGAAGTAAGTAGCCTATTCTCCTTACTGTCGATGGATTTTACAGTGATATCTGCACTACTCATCGACTAAAAAACACCAGATTGTCCTTGTTAATTACAACAACATTGATTGGTGTTGAATTGTGTGCAATGCTTTTGTATTTTCCCCCCTTCGATTCGGAGAAAACAAATATATTTTCGGAGTTTTTGGACGGCAGAAGACACTACACTACCCAGAATCCTCAGCTATCGTTTGGGACTACACCATGTGCTTAGCTTGACAAACCCCGTGATCAGTCCTCAAGCTCTGTGATTGGATGCGCGACGTTTACACAGAGCGTCCAAAAGGACTTTGAAATGGAATGAAACCCATCTACGGCACACTATTCAAAACAGGAATCGAACGTGTCCTACCCCCCCTCCCCCCCTTAGGTCACAGGCTCCTCCAACAGCGCAATAAAAACAGATGCACAGAAAAAATAGTGAAATAGTGCAATAAGAGTCTATATACAAGTGATTGGAATATGATATATTAGATAAATAATTTCTAAGTAGCAGCCAGATGAATGTTATTTCTAAGTTCAGGTGTTTAATAGTCTTCTGGCCTGTGGGATGAAGCTGTCTCTGTGTCTGGTGGTTTTAGTCCGAATGCTGTGGTACCGCCTGCCAGACTGCAGCAGACAGAACCGTTTGTGGCTGGGGTGATGGGGTCTTTTATAATCCTGAGGGCTTTCTTTAAGGTTAACCTGGTATTTTTAATCCACTACATTTATTTTAGTTACTTTACAGATTTTGATTAATGATGTGAAATATAAACAACCCTTAAATCAGACTTTAGTTACACCTGAATGAAATTCAGTGAAGGTGATTGTCAAGTGCCAACAATCAGGCGAGATATTTGATAGTTGGTGCTTGAGAAGACTAAATATTTATCTGCAGATCCGTTTAAAGCATATTCATTACTCGTTATTCTCTAATAGTTCATTAAAGACTGTATATAATTGCTATTTTGCACATCCCTTTCAAGATTTCAAGATTTTCTAAGGTTTATTGACATATCATATACACAACAGTGTAGTTATGCAATGAATGAACAACTTGGGTCACAGGTTCATCAACAGTGCATTACAAGACATCTATCAATGTGTGTATACTTCCACCATTACACTGTCGTATTCTGCACATTTCTTTAAATAAAGCCTTATTAGTTAGCACATCCTCCTATCAGGCACTAAACTGTTTTACTCTAGATATCATTTGAGTATCTTCTTGATATTTTCTATTCTATATTTATATAATTGACCTTCTACTTTCCCACTATGTTGTATGTACTCTTAATATTTGAATGTTTTCATCAAATATAACACATTCAAAAGTGCTTTACAAAAATGAAAGACATTAAGAAAAAGGCATTTTAAACAGTCATTAAAAAGCAACACAATCTTCCTGCATTGCAATTACTCTAAACGTGTAATAACGTGCTTTAACCAGTAGGTGGTTTGGGTTAAAAGGCTGTCAAGTTTACAGTGTTAACAAAATAAAATATACTGCTGTTTCCGGTTTAGTTTACGACGAATATTATTTTGTTATTGATTTGATATTTGCAGTGTTGGGAAAGTTCACTTTCTACATGAACTAGTTCAGTTCACAGTTCACATATTTTAAAATGAACTAGTTCAGTTCATAGTTCATAATTCAACATTTTGAACTAAAGTTCATGGTTTCAAAAATGAACTAATTTAATAGTTCATAGTTCTTTTTTCAATACGTTGCTGCGAGCTATTATTTGTCTCCTGTACGATGTTAATGGGCCATTTCAATTTTTACAATATCCTCAGAGGGCCGTACAAGTTATTGACCTCTGCTTAAAAAAACTAAAATCACAGCTCATTCATTTCATTCTGTGCAAAGAAAAAGCAACCTCTTAATCCAGATATCTCACCATGACTCGCGTATGCATGCACGTGCAGGGTGTGGCGTGACCACCAAAACAGAAAGATAATTTATGGACACAAGATGTGTGCAAATGTATTTAGTTTCCTATCCATGTGAACATGGTTTAAGTGGGGGGGACCTAACCTCCTCTAGGGGGGTCCGGGGGGCATGCTCCCCTGGCAAGATTTGTTGCACTTTGAGAGCAACATTAGGAGATCTATGGACACATCTCTCAACACCCAAACACAACTGTAAGCAGATTTTCTTTTAATTTATGGATATTTGACAAATCACTACCCTTTCAAACTGTATTCTTCTTTATTAATAACTGTCATATAGTATTTTATACCTGTTTACTTTATTCTCTTATTTTTTTTATAACTATAATGATCATATAAAGATGTGCCTTTACCTCACTGGTTGTAGACAAAGCTTCTTATATTCGTTAGCATAGCTAGCTAACCAGATGCTAATGACAACAACACAGTTATTATAGTATGACAGATGAGCAGATCGCCACTGGGCTTTCAACTAAAGACACAGACACGCAGAAACTGTGGCATGTGTATGGACTTATCGGTACTGCAATTTCTGAAGTGCTGGAGTGGCGTTCTGGTGCTCTCCGTCAGAACTGCACCCCTGTCAGTCGAGACAAATACCACGTGATGACACGTTAGGCTCGTGTTGTGTTCAAGGACCCTGACCTTGGCCAGGAAAAACAGGCACTCGCTTGTTTAATTTTTTTGCGGTCTAGATTTCTTTCATTTTTTTATTTTTTGCGTGTGTTTATAAATTACCTCGAGGGCCGTACCAAATTGTCTCGCGGGCCGTATACGGCCGGAGGCCGGAGGTTCCCCACCCCTGCCGTAGAGTCTCACTCTGAGCGAGTGCTGCTGCAGCTGCTCTCGGCTTCGTCCTAATTCATTCATTCATTCATTCATTCAATGCTCGCCGGTTCCGCGGTTCCAAATTGTTTGTTGTGAGGAGTCTGATATATTTAGTATATTTATATTTTAGTGCGACAGCCAGGGGTGACAGGCGCGTACGCGTCACAGGCAGCTTGCTGTTGCCAGATTGGGTGGTTTTCCGCATTATTTTGAAGCCTGTTTACGGTGTGTTTTAACTGGGTTTTCGGCTGAAAGGCATATGAAATCTGGCACACTTTTGAACGCCGTTATAATACAGTGCTGAGAATGAACGCACGTTTGAACGCCGTTATACAGCGCTGAGAATGAACGCGTTCTCAATTACGTTCATCTAGCGGAAATACAGTACGTTCAGTTCACGTTCGCCCAAAATATGAACGCGTTCATGAACGATCGTTCATTGAACGCGTTCAGGTACATCACTGGATATTTGTAACACAAAAGCGATGGAAAAAACCCATAGCAACCAAAAAAAGATGGTCTCAACATGACCCAGTCGTCTAGTAGTTAATAAAAAACAATAATATCAAAACAAAATATTACTACTAACTTTATTGTGAAATTAAAACAGAACGGTAAAAGAATAGTTTCCGGTGTATTCTGATGCCCGATCTCTGTAGATAAATAAAGAACTAAGACAGATGTGTAATATTTAATGCAGCCAAACCATTTATTACAATGCATTCATGTGATGACTATCAAAGAGTAAAGCAAGCACTGCTGAATAAAGTATGATTTTCTCTTTTACGAAACCTTTTTTTTCATATGGAATGCAGTTGGAGGTCAACCAATCACAGAGCTTGAGGACTGATCACGGGGTTCATGATGTAGTCCCAAACGATAGCTGAGGATTCTGGGTAGTGTAGTGTCTTCTGCCGTCCAAACACTCCAAAAATATATTTGTTTCTCCGAATCGAAGGGGGAAAATACAAAAGCATTGCACACAATTCAAACCAATCAATGTTGTGTAATTAACAAGGACAATCTGGTGTGTTTTAGTCGATGAGTAGTGCAGATATCACTGTAAAATCAATCCACAGTAAGGAGAATAGGCTACTTACTTCCGGGTGTAAAATTCTCTGTTATCCAATGGGAATGGACGCTCGTAATACAATACAGGGGACATGATCATTATCTTTTAAATAACGTTAACTGAAGGGAACAATCTATTTGACACAGCTGAAGCTCTGGCCTTCCTTAAAAACTAACTAATTTAATAAAATTAACAGTTGCATTACACACAATGCACGTTGTAGAAATGCGTGTGTGCACCACGACAATGGAGCCTCATTCACTTTACATTGGGGTTGTTTGCGTGGTGCCGACACGCAAATGTAACAAAGTTCGTGACTCCACCACGCATTGTGGTGTTAAGGAGTCGTGGTGGAGTCACGCATGCTGGTGAGATCAGGTTGAATATGTGAGGTCATATCAATCCACAAGGAAAAAAAAGGCTGGTCAATTTATGTCGGCTGTGAACAACGGATATTTTCTCCGGCAGAAAACCTTGTGGAATACTTGTTAAATATTTATTTCTATATTAGTGGAGAGCACAACACGTTGGATTCATGATGGTTAAACTATCCCTTGTAAAGAAAAGAAAAAGAGAAGAAGAGAAGGAAAGACGTTAAAAGAGAGAAAGCTGGACGTCAGAGAAATCAACAGACAACACTAAAGGGAACAACAGAAGAGGACGGACAGGAAGTGAACTTTAAAAGGAACAGCAGAAGAAGACAGATGGGAAGTAAACACAAAAGGGAACAGTAGGGGTCCTTCTCACTTCGGTTAAATGGATTCCTTGGCCCCGTCTCAGGTCGACTATTTTCATTTCCTCGCTCCTCGGTCCTCGGTCTCACCGCAAGTTGATTTGTCTGCGCCATCTTGAGTACCGTCCCATGGCTCTTATTTCTGCCGGAGGACCGAGGATCGAGGATCAAGGACCGAGGAGCGAGGAGCGATAATGGAGGAGCGATAACCGAGGAACCACCAGACCATCCTCCGATGAAATCCTCAGACACTCGCCCCGCCCCCTTACTGTGTATCGCTCACTGATTGGACGAGGTAGCGCATGCACTGATATGATGCTTCTTGACATGAGAGCAGTTTCCCAGCGGACTGAAGAAAACACATGAACCTCACGGGACTCACTCCTCAGTTTATACCGTGTTTTGTTTCAATTCATGTTTCATTTAGTTACAAATATGAGATATATCTGAACAACAACGTGGTCAAAAATCATTTTATTCATTTTTTGGAAACATTTTCATGATCGCTTTTTTCGTTTCACATTTTCATTTATTGTCATTTCCATTCAGTCGTTAAGTGCTATTAAAATGTGAATGTGCCAAAGTGTGCAATGAATGTTAATCTAACTGGGTTTGATAGATAACATATCTCTCTTTCTTCTCTCAATTATTTTATTTCTGTTGTGCTCTCTAATCAATATTAATCAAACTATTGTTCGTTTATACATTTTAAGAATGGCGTTTATCTTTCTTGAGAATGAGTTCTTATTTTATTTTATTTATTGGGGTCTGCACCAGATGATTCAAATGTGTGTGTCAGTAAATGTGTGGCGGGGGTGTGTGTGGAAGCAACGGGGACAGAGCTGCTGTCAGACGATCAGCTGTGCGGCGTCATCACAAACAAACGTCGCTTCACGTGACGCTCCGGAGGAAAGGACGTCCCATTGCTCTTAAAACTCATTTCCCTGCTTCTCGTGGTTTCCTTGCGTCTCTCCTTGCTTCCCTGGTGGGAGGGACTAGTCGCAGGGAAACGACGCAAGTGAGGGACGTAAGGAATCCATTTAACCGACCTGAGACGGGGCCCTTGCGTCCCTCACTTGCGTCGTTTCCCTGCGTTTAGTCCCTCCCACCAGGGAAGCAAGGAGAGACGCAAGGAAACCACATTTAGTGACACACACATTTGTATCATCTGTTGTAACCCCAATAAATCAAATCAAATAAGAACTCATTCTCAAAAAAGAACCAACGGAAGCAAGGAGAGACGCCAGGAAACCACGAGAAGCAGGGAAATGAGTTTTAGGAGCAATGGGACGTCCTTTCCTCCGGAGCATCACGGGAAGAGAAGCCCGTTTGTGATGACGCCGCACAGCTGATCGTCTGACAGCAGCTCTGTCCCCGTTGTTTCCACACACACCCCCGCCACACATTTACTGACACAAACATTTGTATCATCTGTGTAGACCCCAATACATAAAATCACATAAGAACTCATTCTCAAAAAAGATAAACGCCATTCATAAAATGTATAAACGAACAATAGTTTGATTAATATTGATTAGAGAGCACAATAGAGATAAAATAATTGAGAGAAGAAAGAGAGATATGTTATCTATCAAAACCAGTTAGATTAACATTCATTGGAGTGCACACTGTGTCACATTAACATTTTAATAGCACTTAACGACTGAATGGAAATGACAATAAATGAAAATGTAAAACGAAAAAAGCGATCATGAAAATGTTTCCAATAAATGAATAAAATGATTTTTGACCACGTTGTTGTTCAGATATATCTCATATTTGTAACTAAATGAAACATGAATTGAAACAAAACACGGTATAAACTGAGCAGTGGCGGCGCCAGAGATTTTCTCTAGGGGGTGCTGTGGGGTAGCTTGACGTTTCATAGAGGGTGCTCAAACATTAACAGAGCGTCCACACTACAGCTCCAAAAATAGCTTGGAGCTGGGCGTGTCTGGAGCTTGGGGATTTTATTCAAGCAACACGACCAACAACCAATCACATGAATCTCCCGCCCCCGACATACAAAGCAAAAACCCCCGGGGATTTTATGCGAGCAATATATATTGGGGGGCGGTGGTGGCGAAGTCGATAGGGGACTTGGCTTGGTCACCAGTTCAAGTCCCCGAAAGACCAAGTGCTACCGAGGTGTCCCTGATCAAGGCACCTTTCCCCACACTGCTCCCCGGGCGCCGTTCAAAATGGCAGCACACTGCTCCTAACACTAGGATGGGTCAAATGCAGAGAAATAATTTCCCCATGAGGGATTAATAAAAGTTCATCTTATTTTTTTCTTATCTTATATATAAACTCCCCAAACAGGCGAAAACCTACCAGTTTCCCCCACTGTCTCTGCCACCTCCCTCCATGCCTGGTTCCTCCGGTTTGTATCCCGGGAGGTGAAGAAGGGCTGGTCATACAAAACCGGGTGATTTGCTACGGCGATAGTTAGTTTCTCCTCCAACTTTTTTTGAAATATAGAAATGAACGGCGGGATATCTCTCCCAGCTTAGACGCGGTTTGATTGGCTAGCGCTTCAGCTGTCAGATTTTGGGAAACGGGATTTGATTGGCTGGCGCTGGCTACTCCGGCATCTCAGGCGACAGAAGTTCAACATTGTTCAACTTCTGTCGCCTGAGACGCCTGAGACGCCTCGCTCTGCTACCCACAATTCAGTTCGGCGAAAAAGCGCGGCTACGTGACGTCACCCCATTGAAAGTGAATGGGCAGCTTGGAGCAGCTTGGAGCTTTCGACGCTGTCGACGCTGTAGTGTAGACGGGCCGTAAGGGTTTCCCATTAATGCACCAGCGCTACAGTTGAATGTTCTACTGCAACACTCCCCACACACACACACACACACACACACACACACACACACACACACACACACACACACACACACACACACACACACACACACACACACACACACACACACACACACACACACACACACACACACACACACACACACACACACACACACACACACACACACACACACAGTGTACCCGCGACTGTTACAATGAAGGATCGGTAATCCGCTCACGGCATATAGGTGTAAGCAGGGGTAAAGTGCTATTTGTACAAGTGGGGAGTGGACCTCACCTCCTCTAGGAGGGTCCTCACCTCCTCTAGTGGATTTTTTTTTAAATATTGAAGTTAAAAGCATCAATCTGGTGCACTTTGCGAGCCAAAATGAAGAGATCTATGGATATACAGTATCTCTCAACATACATATGAAACAGAACTGTAAACAGATTTTCTATTTCTTTATAGATATTTTACAAATCACTCCCCTTTTAAAACAAACCGTTTGAGACCCACTGAGATAACTCGACTAAAGTTAACTATCTAAACACTGAGAGTCCTTTACTTCACCTGAGCTGAGGTTATCTGAGACTCAGTCTGACAGGAGAGAGTTCTCCCTCCACCTTGTTGTTGAAAAAGCTCCTTATATCCGTTAGCTTGGCTAGCTAGCACCAGATGCTAACCACAACGATCTCCGGTACATACTCACCGGTGCGCGAGCTCTCTCTAGCTCGCTTGCGCACGCACACAAAATGGCTCGTGCCACACACACACACACACACACACACACACACACACACACACACACACACACACACACACACACACACACACACACACACACACACACACACACACACACACACACACACACACACACACACACACACACACACAGAGCAGAGCTTGAATGAAACACAGAGACCCAGAAGTAAGCTACTTGTACTCACGAGGCCTATTATGTGCAGAATCCCTCTCGCTTTCAGGTGGTTTTGATTGAGTGTCCACAGCTGGATGTGTAAGGACTAAAACACGATCCATTTGTCACTTTGCTGTTAGCAAATAATTTGGGGCTCCAGCTAACAGGAAGTCACTCAAGTGTCACAAAGTAATTTAGTCTATGGGTAGGTCAAAATCGAATGGGTGCTGGCCATTGGCCTAATCATATCACCTGTGTTGGCTTTATGTTTTTGGTCAAACATTTATTTGTTTCACATTTGCATTGATGTAATCAATAATTTTTCTGATTTAATTTAATAAAAATAATAATAATTTTCGGGAAAAAAAACACATATTTCTTGGGGGTGCTTTGGCAATCCTGGGGGGTTCTTTGGCACCCCCTAGCTCCCCCCTGGCGCCGCCCCTGACACTGAGGAGTGAGTCCCGTGAGGTTCATATATTTTCTTCACTCCGCTGGGAAACTGCTCTCATGTCAAGAAGCATCAGATCAGTGCATGCACTGCCTCGTCCAATCAGTGAGCGATACACAGTAAGGGGGCGGGGCGAGTGTCTGAGGATTTCATCGGAGGATGGTCTGGTGATTCCTCGCTCCTCCAGCAGAAATAAGGCCATTGGGACGCTACCCAAGATGGCGCAGACAAATCAACTTCCGGTGAGACCGAGACCGAGGAAATGAAAAATAAGAGAAGTGAGAAAGGGCCTAGGGCCCAATCCCAAACCACGCCCTACACCCTACCCCTACACACTCCCCCTCCGTGACGGAGTGAACTCCGTGGAGTGACACTCGCAGCTCAACGAGGCTCCCTCCTGTCAGATGGAGGGAGTAAACACAGCAGCAAGCTTTGGGACCATAGATATATATATAAACACGAGATGGCTCATGGGAGATTTTCCAGCGTAGCTGACTGGCCGCCATCTTGATACAGTCAACAGTTACTCTGATTCGCGTTATGGTAGCTGTTGTAAGGTGAGTGATCTGCACAAAAATACTCTTAACTCACTGAAATCTTGACTGATTTACAAACGGTTTGGTTTATTATAAACATGATTAGCATGGCTGTGATACAGGATGCTTGGACATGTTGAAATTGCAGCTTTTCTTTGTGTATGTGGTTGTATTTATTAGCTGGCTAATAACAAGAGGCTGTCAGTGAGACCTAGTATTACAAAGTTCACCCAGCAACTTTACACCAGTGGGAGAGGCAGAACTGCTCTTTCTTTTCAACATAACTTAAGTTACACATGATTTCTTCCAAGTGGTTTGGCTTGTTAAAAACATCTTGCATTATGATACAGGAATTTGCTGGCTTTGTGTTTACAGAAGTACCTGACTATGCCGGACTTTTGTGCAGCCTACGGATGCTCCAATCGCCGCTGTCTGCAAACAAGAACCCGTGGGATCACCACATATGTTTATGTTTGCTCAGTCTAATAAACCCATAACATGGTTGTGAAAGAATACCAAAGCTGAGGCTGGATGATGATTGATTGTTAGTGTGCCATGTGTCACTGTGTGTCTTATTGGTTTTGTGTTATACTGTATTTTATTGTGTGCAGCTGGTCCTTATCTCCAAGACACATTTAAAACAAATAACCTTGAACCTTGAAGCCCCATCTCTCCCCACCTGCTCCTGCTTCCTACATCCCCTCCACACCACACCAAGTTGTTCTTCTTAATAATAATAATAATACATTTATGTTGGGGGGCCGCCTTTCATAACACCCAAGGACACCTTACAGGGGCATAGGGGCAATATAGGGAACAATGTAAACAGTGGATTTTGTGATATATCAGCCGGGGTGAGACAAGACAAACCACAAATGGACTACAGAAGGACACAAAAGGACACATGGTACAGTTTATATTATTCTTGGTCTTTTTTCAATAACATATTTCAAAGGTTCTGGATTTGTTTACAAATCTAGAAACTAAATACAAAACTAGGATGATATGAAGATCTCATGTCAAAAATAATTGTGATAAATTAGACAGAACTGGCCTGTCTGTGAGCACATTTTATGTTGGTTTGGTTCTTCTGATAAAAGTGTGAATATCTAATTAATATACCAACATATGCTATTGTCATTAGTTGTGTCCCTGTTCTTCAAGCTAAGGCATTGCTAAATTAACAACTCTTGGCTTACAGAGTGGTAACATGAGACCGATTTTTATATATAAAATATAAATGTATTTTAATTTTATAATTTATTTATAATTTATTTTAAATATTGACAATATAATAAAATAAATGGAAATATATACACCGGCAAATATTTAATATAAATACCTTGTGTGTGTGTGTATAGCTATTGCTTTATCTGATTAATGTTATTTTCATATGAAAGTCCATGATTATAAGTATGCAGTATCATAACTACATCTTTGATGTTTATAAAAAACCGAACCGTTTGAAAATTGGTTGAAAATTGAGCAAGCTATGGTTATTTAAATAGTAAACCATAATGTTATGAATGAGAGCACTGCCTGTAGCAAGATGGCGGCCAAGTGGCAATGTCGGTCTCCATTGGCCAGCAGCGCGGGTGAACCATCTAGTGTTTATATATATCTATGTTTGGGACGGCCTCCCCTCTCTCCGGCAGAAACAGGAAATGCCGTAACTGTTTGTAACAACGGTTTCAAATCAGCATCTCTTGGGAAAAACATTTAAATGAATAACTCAAATAAAACTCCAAACATCTTTCATTGTGTTTCAAAGCTCTTTTAGTTGTACACCTGATGTTTATAAGCTTCTTAGTTTTTGCAACGGTCTGTAAATATACACAACTTTATAATAAAATGCAAACATTTATCTTTTTCTAGACTAAACACAGGTTTGATCCTAAGTTAAAAACTATGAGGTCATCATGAGGTTGTTAACATCGCAGTTTATCAGTGGATGTTTGCTGGAACTACTTGTACACAGCGTGTTTCCTGAGGACACACACAGCGTGACTCCGGTCAGGTAGAGACCGGTCTCCAGTCAGCACCGCTGCAGACTCGCTGTCTGAGGGCTCGATAGCCCACTCCCCCTCCACACCGCTCCACACTCGTTGGTTTGGAACAGCACTTAACGTGGCGGACCCTCCGCGCAAACGGAGGGGTAGTGTGTAGGGGTAGGGTGTAGGGCGTGGTTTGGGATTGGGCCTAGAAGAAGAAGGAGAGGAAGTAAACACTAACGGGTATGGGCTCTGGAAGTGTTTAAAGACTGGCTAATGGAAAATAAAATGTGAATAGAGTTGGAAAGTTACAGAAAACCTCGATCAGATCAACGAGAAATCAGATTCAGACAAACTAAAGGGAAATAAAGAAGTTGTAGTATTAAATCAACCTGCTCAATAGCTCTGGTTAACGTCGTGTTAGCCTTCATTTAGCTGTCAGATACGCCGAGACTATTCCTCGATTGTCATTATTCCACATCATTAGGCTTTACACATCTGAAATGCCAGGAATGATACCCGCGTGCTAACTCCACTGTGGACAGGAATCTTCAGTTCACAAATCTGCAGGACGTGTCGGACGAGGAAGACGTTAGTTTCATGTTGAAGCGATTATGGCCAAGGAGCAGAGTCAAACCTGTCGCTGAACTGGAAGTCATTATTCCACAACCCATGTTATTGCTGACAAATGCCTAATTTCCAACATACAGAAATATAAACTTGTGACAGTTCCATGAAATATAATTTAAAGGGTTAAAAAATTGGGCTTGTATACATTTGATTGAACTAGTGAACAAATATTCACAATGTCAATTTCATACAAATGTATGACCATTGGTGGAAAGTAAGCTAAATACATTTACTCAAGCAACTTAACAGAGGTGGGAGAAGTACTCAGATCTTGTACTTGAGTAAAAGTACTCAGATCTTGTGCTTGAGTAAAGTAGAAGTACTCAGATCTTGTACTTGAGTAAAAGTAGAAGTACTCAGATCTTGTACTTGAGTAAAAGTAGAAGTACTCAGATCTTGTACTTGAGTAAAAGTAGAAGTACTCAGATCTTGTACTTGAGTAAAAGTAGAAGTACTTAGATCTTGTACTTGAGTAAAAGTAGAAGTACTCAGATATTGTACTTGAGTAAAAGTAGAAGTACTCAGATCTTGTTCTTGAGTAAAAGTAGAAGTACCAGAGTGTAGGAATATTCTGTTACAGTAAAAGTCCTGCATTCAAAATGTTCCTCAAGTAAAAGTAGAAAAGTATTGGCCTCAAAATATAGTTAAAGTAGCGACAGTAAAAGTAGAAGTACTCAGATCTTGTACTTGAGTAAAAGTAGAAGTACTCAGATCTTGTACTTGAGTAAAAGTAGAAGTACTCAGATCTTGTACTTGAGTAAAAGTAGAAGTACTCAGATCTTGTACTTGAGTAAAAGTAGAAGTACTCAGATCTTGTACTTGAGTAAAAGTAGAAGTACCAGAGTGTAGGAATACTCTGTTACAGTAAACGTCCTGCATTCAAAATGTTCCTCAAGTGAAAGTAGAAAAGTATTGGTATCAAAATATAGCTAAAAGTAAAAGTAGCCATTGTGCAGAACATGGAAATACTCAAGTAAAGTACAACATCTCAAAAATGTACTTAAGTACAGTACTTGAGTAAATGTACTTAGTTACTTTCCACCTCTGGTACTTAAGTACAAGTAGTATTTCCACGTAATGCAATATACTTCAACTCCACTTCAAAAAGGTAAATAATATGTTTTAACCTACTACAAAAACAAAACACCTGCATTTCCCATAACGCATCTCAAAAGATTACACTAGTGGAATAACCGTTAAGGTATACAGCGAGGTTAAATACATTACCTAAAGTAAGAAAGAAATAGTGTGTAGCAGAACTTTGTCTGTCCACAACTTTAAAATGCCAGGTAACAAACAAATATCACTGTTAGAAAAACATTCATATATTCTGGGATGATGAGCTTTTTGACACAAAGCAGAGGCAAAATCTGCAAACACTTGACATCCCTTTCTCGTGCTTATACCATTAGGTGGAGTGTGGTGCCGGCATGCCTGCAGAAAATAACCTAAAGTAAAGTTATTTTAAAGGTCCCATGTCACGGCCATTTCCACTGATCATAATTCCATTGCTGAGGTCTGCTAGAATAGATTTATACTGTGCAAGTTTCCAAACTCACATTGGTGTCTCACAGCATCTCTGTAAAGTATGTGTATTCACTCTCTCCACTAAACGGCTCGCTGCAGCTCTTGCCCCCCCTCCCTGTGAGCCCAGTGTGCTCCGATTGGTCGAGACCAGTCGGGACGTTGTGAGTCGCGCTGAGCTCCGTGGAGGTGTGATTTCCTTGTTTAGCGAAACACAGCCAAACTCACCCTGAGCACACACAAAGTCACAGCCGAAGTAACAACAATAAGTGTGGCTTGATATTGAGTAAGAAAAAGGTTGATAGACGCTGTGAGAATGGGTCTGCAGAGAGAATGTCGCCGCGATCCCAACTGTCTGTTATCAGCCTGCAGCCAGGGAGGAGAGATCAGCAGAGCTGCCGGCACTGAGTGTGTGAGGAAGTCCGTGGATTGGTCAATTTGGACCAATCAGCGGGGGCTTAACGTAACGGCTCCGCGGACGTAACGTAACGGCTCCACGGATTGGTCCATTTCGTTCCGGGGACGACATGACATCATGATGTCCCCGGAAGAATCAAATGGACAGTGACGTGTCTCCAACGAGGCGTTTTGGGGAGGTATTTTCTGTGTCAGAGTTTTACTCGCTACAGGGTGCACTTTGAGGGTTTTGACTCTGCAGACCGTTCACATGCAGAAAAACCTTCATAGCACAAGGGGACGGGCGATAACCGGAAAAGCATGACATGGGACCTTTAAACAACTGAACACGAGCTTGTTGTCGACTGAAACATGATGCAACATGTTGTTAAGATGCACAGTTACAAGATGTCTGCAGGAGGCTTTGAATGCGTGCATATTTAGAAAAACAACATTAATAGTCAGGATGGATGGATGTAGGAGGATCCAAATGCTGATGCATGTTGTCCTGCAGATAAAAGCACTGATGACTCTTTCACATGTCAGCAACCTTTCAAAAAAGTACATTGTGTTCAAAATCAGGCCTGTTTTGCACACAACGGCAAAGTACCTGAGGAAAATCAATAAGAGAGCCGCGGGGTTTCATGAAGTGAAGAGCCCAGCAACCTGTCAGGCCGTGTAGTCGATTGCAGAGGGGATTTCAGAACATTATCACGGGTTCAGGGGTCGAATTGTTCTCCGCTGATCCCATCTTCAGGGACTTGCTTTAATCTGAAAGCAGTTTTGAGCTGATTGTGTTCCTGCTCATTTAATTTTCACACCACACGAGACTCGGAGGAGCACGCGTAGTGTCATGTAACAAATCCACCGCTATTTATCTCATAGTTTTACAAGGTATAACAGACTCGATACATGTCTTCAACACAGATTCAAGAGTGTGTAGGAATACAGTTGTAGCGGCCAACATGCTATAGAACTAAAACAGCCGCTGAGGCACTAGTCAGCGGATCTTACGCAGGGCAATGATCATCCAAGTCCAGACAAGAACCTCCATTTGTGCATTTTATTCCAATAACAGTACAATCAACATGTTTCCTATATCTCTTTACATTATTTAATCGTTTAACATTTATTTTCTTGCTGTGTATAGTGTTTATTGTAAATGTATTGGATCAGTAGGAGGCCTTTGCATGCTCCTCAAAGCATATCACGGGTCATATCATGGGTTAGCTCAAACTTCGACATGCAGGGATGGAGAGAGTTCCCCTCAGTCTCTCTCGGCTGTGTATGAAACACCGAGGATAATGCGACTCTGAATAAAGATACTTCCTGTGCACCTTCAGCCTTTCTGCAGCACACATCAAAGGTGGAGGTCATGCTCAGGTGTCAGAGCCTCGGATTGAGAGAGTCATAGCTTCCTTTTAGATTTTAAATCCTGCTCTTACACTTTCCGAGGGTGGATTTTCCTTTTAAGTCTCGCAGCAGGTGTGTCATCTCCGGTTACAGAGATCGGCGGGAGGCTGCTCGCCCCAACAGACAAAAAGAGGCAGAAAATCCTTTCATGGCACTTATTCACAGACACTGTACCGCTCATGAGGTTTGACAGATTTAAAAAAAGCAGAGAAATGTTTCAATATACATCGGCGCATAGTCTTCTTATTCCCTCTCCTGTGGTGTGTTGCATGGTTTTAGTGCATGTAAATGGTCTGTGTTCCCACCAGAGGGAGTTTCAAGATGAACCTGAAAATAATTCCTCTTTAAGTATTAGTTGGGAGTGCACAAGGTAACATTATTTCTCTTTAGCGTATGGCGGGCAAAAGACTACAGACTTTGGCAGCCTCTGTTGAAAACCCAGAAAAAAACCATTTTTATTTTAAATGTCCTCATTTTTGTAAGTTTGAGAAACCGGCTGAAGATACACTTGTTATATTCCATGGAATGCTCCTAACATCCCGATAGCAATGAATATCTGAAGTGCTTTGACAACAAATCCATAACAAAATGTCATCTGTGGAAGCATGTGTGCGTTCGTGTGTGTTGGGGGAGGGGCTCTGTGAGGACGTCTGAAGGAAGTGGCAGATTTGTTCCGGCTGTGTTTTTTCAAATTCTAGCGCACTCAAGCTGGTTTCTCCATTCTTGCCAATCAGCGGTGAGGATCTCAGCCTGCGGTCACTGACGTTCAACCAGAAAACATCAGCCGTTAGCTGTTAGCAGTTAGCACTCAGAGCTCACAGCTCCTCATATCTGTTCAGAAACTGGACAAAAGTTAAACAAGTACAAACCACAGACTGCCTGTGTCATGGCAAGTACAGTCGCTGGTTTATTTATGTCTGTAGGCCGTTGTTATGAGTGTGGAGTGAGCATATACAACGTTAGCTTAGCCTGGTCGACCCGATCTCCATTCAGAAAACAAGCATTCTAAAAGGTTTTTCGCCTGCCGTCTGTCTGCAGACTTGTCAAAGCATTAATTCATGGTTTTTACTAACCGGTATAAGTATGTTGTTACTTCGGCATCATTTAGAAATGTGTATTAGAATTAAATCACGGTCAATAAAATATGTTCATGTTGTTGTAGTTGTAGCTCCCGAGCCAGCGCGTCTTGTTTGAATGACGCGAGTAAACACAGCTGGCAGCTGCGGTGAAACTCGAGCGTTTAGACTGCGATGCGATAGGAGCGATTAAAGCGAAGCGAATATTCGCATCGAACGCAGCATTAAAGAGATAATTAAGCAATTGCTCACGACGCGGAGGGTCGACAACCCCTTTAGCTGTGATATAATGAGCATATATCATGGCCTGAAGTGAGCTATTGCTTTTATAAAACGGTTACCAAGTGTGGCAATATGAAAGAAAAATACACACTCCAATTTAAATAGTTTTTATTAGTAAATAACGATGTTCAAAGTAAAATAGTCCCTCCGTTGCCTTCTGCACAAAACATAGTGTGAGGTGGTTGCTAGGCAACAACACTAACAGCTAGCGAGACAGAGAGCGTTGATCCATTATTTGGCTGTTTATTTACATTAATGTGTTTGTTGCTGTTTATCGTGCAGCCACTGAAAACCTGTCCAGCATCAGTAGCATGGCTTACGAGGTCACTTGTATAGGTTGAGGTTGTTCTAGGCTGTTGCTTGGCGTGGCGAGAATATTGCTCCACTTTCTCCGGTCCCCGAGATTCGGCTTCCAGCCGCTCTGGAGAGAGCTTTCGCACCTGTGGCCACTAACGGTCATCATGTCTCTGCTTTCAAGACCCCCATCAGAAAGCTTTTGAATGGTGCTACTTCTCCAGTTGGTCTACCTGCTCTCCACGTAGCTCTGCATGTCGTCGTTTAGGTGCTTTCTGGAGATAGGCACTCCTCAATCCACTCCTCCATTGTAAGGCCACCCCGGAGGTCGGAAGTGATAATGTGCAGCCAGGCGGTCATTATGGGTAAAAGAACACCCGACAGGCAGATCAAAAATAGTCCGTTGTTACTGTTTGAACTATGGAGCAACGGTAGGAACAGCCCAACTGTATACATTTACATCGACCAGACTTCTTTCTGCAAATGTGAGCGTCCTCAACAACGGTCAATATGTCCTTGCTGCACATTATCCCTTACATGCTTCCATCTTAAGCTTTGTTAGTTAGTTAGTTTCGTAACGGAGGTAATGTAACAGTTGTAACGGTTGTAGCTTTTCTCAGACGCGGAGGGATACTGACTTTTGAAAAGTAACTACAATTCTACCCGTGATATACGCTCATTATATCACGGCTAAGAACCAATCAGATTGCTTGATTTGACTTATCTGTTTTATAAGAATCAATAGACAAAGAATATAAAAGTATAAAGCCTTGTTTGAGTTTGTAAAAGTTACCGGGTTCACTCATGTGAAAGAAACAGTTATTAATCTGCAGAATATGTCATTAAGGCGAGACTGTTACGGTGTGTGCAGGAAGCAGGACCCAAATGCAGATTAAAGTGTCAAAAAGATCTCCTTTATTTCAAGGCTATACAAAAAACAAAGACAGAACAGGACACTCACCGAAGACCAAGTCATAACACAAGACGAACCGACAAAGACAGACAGAAAAAACAGAACTTAAATACACACAAGACTAATTATACAAACAAGACACAGGTGAGGAGGGAGGAGAAAACACGGGGACACCAGGTGCACACAATCGGGTAATCAGACACACCAGGGAAACTAACCACAGGGAACCACAGACAGATCTAAAGACAAAACACAACGCAGACAGAAACAGGCAAGACAGGAAGTGAAGACCTTTCAAAATAAAATATGAAACAAAAGACAGAAAAAGACGAGACAAAATACAACACAGACAGATCTTGACAGGTGAATAGGGTACACTTTTTAACTTAAAGATATCAGCAAGACATTTCTACAGTTAATTATTAACATTAGGACAATTGTTTTTTGTATTACAAGTTTTCTGAAATAGAAGGGTTTAAATATGCAAATGAGCCATACTCTCATTTTATATGCGCATATTTGATACTGATATCATAGAAGCTATAATAAATGTCTGGAGGTGATCCGAGTTTTGATGCATTGAGTAATAATTGAGAAACCCGGTGTGCAGTTTTCTGTAAAAACAGGTTGTTATCATCATAAAATAAGTACAAAAAAACAACCTTGAGATTTTCTTTTTCTTCCTCTCAGACGTGCAGGATGTTTTCCCGTTGTGTCTGCAGGGCAACGAGCCAGAACGCTTCTCCCTGAAAGTCACTGACCCGGGTTTTAATTAGAGCCGTAGCGTGATTTATAAGCACAATATTTCACGTTACAAAAACACCATGAGCTGAGATTGGATTGCAATAACAAGTAAACGCTATCAACTGCAATCACAGGTCGCAATCAGCATGGACGCCTTCTCAAAATAACTTCAGGTTGAGTTTGCGTTTGACCATTTCTTGCATTTCATACTCAATGTGCAACGATGCTCCTTTTTATTTCCAGAAATCGATTGTTTCCGACTATAAAAGCCATGCAGACAGGAAAGGTTAAGGAGAACAATGTTCTGCTAAAATCTATAAAGCAATAAAGAACTACACCTACATGTTTCTAGCTATTATAAAGGGAATGAAATACAACTAAAGTGGTCAATAAATAAAACCTGAAATAGACTTATTCTCTCCTTATCGCCTCGGCTGGTGACGGGAACAACTCATTTGCACCCAAGCGAGAAGGTGGTGAATAAATGTGAAGCGGTTGTATTTTAGAAAACAAACATATTATTCCATGAGAAATACATCGATGTTGTGATAAACACATTTGGGTCCAGTTTAATTTCCCCTTCAACCCTTAAAAAAGTCTACATATAACTCGTCATTCCCAGTGTCATGTCTTGCATTTCAAGAGTCGAGCCGATCTGTACTTTAAAACAAAATCCTTCTTTTGAAAGTAGACCGAAATTATATTAAAAGCTATTTTTCAAAAAGCGATGTACCGCTAAACCTCTCTGGCCATTTAGGAGGGAATAATGCCTTTTATACCGGCTCCCAAGAGCACATGCATGCAATTACTTGAAATACTGTGAAATAACCATGCAAAACACACACACACACACACACACACACACACACACACACACACACACACACACACACACACACACACACACACACACACACACACACACACACACACACACACACACACACACACACACACACACACACACATTAAAACAAACTAAAGGATACAATTTCACAAAAAACACCCCTGAGGGTTTCCACTCACATTTGGTTGACTGGCATGAATATTTATCATGTGGCGAACGCAGGATTTGTTTATATTTACTTTCTTCAATACTCAAATATATGAGCTCATGCCTGAACCTTCACATCAGGAAATGTATGTATTTGAAGGACAGAATGGAAAACCTTTTTGTTGTGCGGCATAGCGACGCTTCAAAGACTTTCTCTAAAGACTTCATTACTTGTGAAGATATGTTTCCATTCACATCAGTGGGCACGCTGGCATCATTCCACATAATGATGAAGGAGGGGAGCGCCACTCTGAACCTCGCTCTGAACGCCGCTCTGAACCTCGCTCTGAACCTCGCTCTCCCTCTGGCTCTTTCTCTTTTTTCCGGGGGAGGGGAGGTGACTGGTGCCAAGCTCTCGGCAGACCAAAGGTATGGACGCTCCACAAACAGAATGTTTAAATCTTGCCAAAGGCCTGAATAGGAAATCACAATTACCTGCAGAGAATGCCAATGAAGTGCATAATGCACCGCGGCGTAATGAGAGGAACACATTTGAAGATATACGCAACAGTTTATGATATTTATACTCATTATAAGTTAGTTTATTTGATTGATTTGCTTTGTGCGGTGGCCAACAGGTTCTAATGCGCTCCACTCAACAACACTACCATTAGGGCGACTGTGGCTGTGAGGGAGTGCGGTCGTCTTTCAACCAGAAGCTTGTGGGTTTGATCCCAGCCCATGCAGTCAACATGTCGATGTATCCTTGAGCAAGATACTTAACCCTGAGTTGCTCCCAATGGTGTGTGAATGTTAGTGCATGTCCTAACATACACTGCTCTGTATGAATGGGTGAACGACATGTAGTATGTAAAGCGCTTTGAGGGGTCTTAAAGACTGGATAAAGCGCTATAGAAATACAGTCCATTTACCATTTAGGAGAAACGCGCTGCAGCTTTACAAACCATGCCAGTGAAACGGCACACATGTGCCCAAACGCATCAGATTGAGAAATATCTTCCCCAACTTTACAACACATGCGCAGCGTTATCAACAACTCCCCAACTTCACCAAACATGAGCAGCGTTTACTAAAACCGCTGCATAACCAAAACGCTTTTATTGGCATACTTTAACAATGTGATCGCATGATTCCTTCAGACATTATGGAAGATCTGCTGTAAGCTAGCTAGCTAACCTAGCTAACATAGTCCTCAAATATGCTGACAAAGCACTGACTGTCACCAACATTAATTAGCCAAATTTATAATCCCAATAATCACCAAGCGCATGTAAATGTTTTTATACAAAAAACTACTTTTGGCAAATTCATGTCAATTCCATGTTTGATATTTTACTCTACATCAAAACAAATATTTTTACATTTCAGTCAGACAACTCACGTGTTTCTTAATATGTTTATTATAAGCAGCATATAGTTTGAGTTTGGCATCTAGGCTTGGGCCTCATCACTCCACAGATTTATAAAGATGATTAGATAACTATCCCCCGAGCCTACAGGTGAAGCTGGGGGTGAAGCTGGGGTGGAAGCTGGGGTGGAGCTGGGGTGGAAGCTGGGGTGGAAGCTGGGGTGGAGCTGGGTGGAAGTTGGGGTGGATGCTGGGGTGGAAGCTGGGGTGGAAGCTGGGGTGGAGCTGGGGTGGAGGCTGGGGTGGAAGCTGGGGTGGAAGCTGAGGTGGAAGCTGGGGTGGAAGCTGGGGTGGAGCTGGGGTGGAGCTGGGGTGGAAGCTGGGGTGGAAGCTGGGGAGGAAGCTGGGGTGGAAGCTGTGGTGGAAGCTGGGGTGGAAGCTGGGGTGGAAGCTGGGGTGAAGCTGGGGTGGAAGCTGGGGTGGAGCTGGGGAGGAAGCTGGGGTGGAAGCTGGGGAGGAAGCTGGGGTGGAAGCTGGGGTGGAGCTGGGGTGGGAGCTGGGGTGGAGCTGGGGTGGAAGCTGGGGTGGAGCTGGGGTGGAGCTGGGGTGGAGCTGGGGTGGAGCTGGGGTGGAAGCTGGGGTGGAGCTGGGGTGGAAGCTGGGGTGGAGCTGGGGTGGAGCTGGGGTGGAAGCTGGGGTGGAAGCTGGGGTGGAGCTGGGGTGGAGCTGGGGTGGAAGCTGGGGTGGAGCTGGGGTGGAAGCTGGGGTGGAGCTGGGGTGGAGCTGGGGTGGAAGCTGGGGTGGAGCTGGGGTGGGAGCTTGGGTGGAAGCTGGGGTGGAAGCTTGGGTGGAAGCTTGGGTGGAGCTGGGGTGGAAGCTGGGGTGGAAGCTGGGGTGCCAAGCTCTCGGCAGACCAAAGTTATGGACACTCCACAAACAGAATGTTTAAATCTTGCCCGCATCAAAGGCCTGAATAGGAAATCACAATTACCTGCAGAGAATGCCAATGAGGTGCATAATGCACCGCGGCATAATGAGAGGAACACATTTGAAGATATACGCAACAGTTTATGATATTTATACTCATTATAAGTTAGTTTATTTGATTGATTTGCTTTGTGCGGTGGCCAACAGGTTCTAATGCGCTACACTCAACAACACTTCCATTAGGAGAAACGCGCTGCAGCTTTAGAAACCATGCCAGTGAAACGGCACACATGTGCCCAAACGCATCAGATTGAGAAATATCTTCAACAACTTTACAACACATGCGCAGCGTTATCAACAACTCCCCAACTTGACCAAACATGAGCAGCGTTTACTAAAACTGCTGAATGACCAAAACGCTTTTATTGGCAAACTTTAACAATGTGATCGCATGATTCCTTCAGACATTATGGAAGATCTGCTGTAAGCTAGCTAGCTAACCTAGCTAACATCGTCCTCAAATATGCTGACAAAGCACTGACTGTCACCAACATTAATTGGCCAAATTTATAATCCCAATAATCAGTGGTGTAGTGGAGATTTTTTTACTGGGGGGGACGCTATTTTAAATTAGGTCATCCCAAACAATGCCAAACAAGTGCGCACGCGCGCAGTGCACTCACAAAACGGGCAGACAGGTCCACAGAAACTACCGGTATGCTTAGTCCTACTTTACTTACTGTACTGCAAAAAGCAGACGGCGCTGCGCTCAACAGACACACACAGACTCAAAACCATAGGTTACTTACGTAACCCCAGTACTTAGAGTAACATGAAGTGAGATGTCTCACAATGGGATGCGCCTCATCGCGGAGCAAACAGAAGCATCAATCTCATTACGCCAATCCTGATTGGCCGGTGATTCTTGACGTCAACGTCAGGGGAAATCACCCCCTATAAGTAGCCTGCGCCACGACGCATGCGTCATTCAAAATAAGCACCTCTTCTCGCTTCACCATAGCAAGGAGGGCCGTCTGGTGAGACATCTCACTTCATGTTACTCTGAGAACTGGAGTTACGTAAGTAACCTATAGTTCTCATTCATAACACTCCGTTCGATGTCTCACTATGGGATATTGTAGCTCCCGTATTGTCAGACGAGCTTATCTCGAAGATCACCGATCAACCAGAAATTAACAGGTGGAGTCCCGACTCAACAAGGTGCCCAGCACTGCTCGGGCCACGCTTGGAGCGGAGACGTCCAGCCTGTAAAAGCGGACAAAAGTGAGCGGCGAGGACCAGCTTGCCGCCGCACAGATATCCTGGATGGAAACACCTTTGAACAAAGCCCAGGATGTAGCAAGGCCCCGAGTCGAGTGAGCCCGCAGACCCGAAGGTGCTTGCAGATTCTGACTCGTATAGGCCAAAGCAATCGCCTCCACGATCCAGTGGGATAGTCGTTGCTTAGTAACAGGCTTACCCTTGTGAGGTTTAGCCCAGGACACGAAGAGTTGGTCATTAAGACGAAGCTAATTTGATCTGTCCATATATGTGTGCAAAGCCCGGACTGGAGACAACAGATCCTGCTGCTGCTCCCCGGAGGAAACCAGCTGCGGAGGAAATGCCTCAATGTCAATCGGGGTACACGAACCAACCACCTTTGGTGTAAAGGCAGGGTTGGGTTTCAACAACACTCTCGTTTGCCCTGGGGCGAACTGAGTGCATGAGGGATGTACAGACAGTGCATGGATATCACTGACCCGTTTAGCGGATGCCAGGGGAGTGACAGATGTTTCATGTCAGCTCCCTCCAGGGGTTCAAATGGGGTCATTCTGAGCCCATTTAAAACCACTGCCAGGTCCCATAAAGGCACCAGCGACCTGGAGACAGGGAGGAGCCTGCGAGCCCCTTCATAAAACGGCAAACCAAAGGGTGTTGGCTAGCCGTCTTCCCCTCAAAGCCCACATGGCATGCAGCAATAGCAGCCAGGTACACCTTGATCGTGGAGAAAGCTCTGTGTTTTTCGATCAAGTCCTGTAGAGATGATAAAATCACCCCGACAGGACATTGAAAAGAGATGTGTCCTTCTTGAAGGCACCACTCCTCAAACACCCTCCACTTACAGTCGTAAAGAGACCTGGTGGAGGAAGCTCTCGCACTCTGAATAGTGTTTATCACCTTCTGAGGGAGTCCCACTGTATTCAGATTGTACCACTCACGGGTCAGGCCCATAGTGCTCCGCGCTCTGGGCGTGGGTAAAGGATCGCCCCCCCCCGCCTGAGACAATCTGTCCCTGCGTGGTGGGGGCTGCCATGGCTGCCCGCACAACAGCTGATATATCCCCGCCAGCCTCTACGTTGCGGGCTAGGACGGAAACATCAGAGTAAGTGTGTGGCGTTGCTCTTTCACTCTGGCCAGAGTTGGGGGTAACAGAGCCAGGGGTGGGAACGTGTACAGAGGACCCGGAGGTCAATCGTGTACGAGTGCGTCCCCGCCTAACGGTGCGTTTAAATCGTGCATTAAAGAGAACAGCTGTCATTGAGCATTTTCTCCCCTTGCGAACAGACTTAACGCGGCTCCGCCGTAACGCACCCACAGCGAACTCACGATCCTTGGATGAGGAGTCCAATCTGCATAGAGTGGTGCACCCTTTGACAGTAATTCTGTCCCTAGGTGCATAACACCCGGTACTTGTGTCGTTCTCAGAGAGAGGAGACGTCTGCCGCTCCAAGGGATCAGTTTGTGTGCCAGTGTGTGTGACTGGAGACAACGCAACCTCCCCTGGCGGTTCATACACGATATCGTGTTGTCTATCCTCACGGGGACATGAAGTCCTCTGAGAGAAGGCAGGAAGCATTTTTGGGTGGGGAACACCGCTAAAAGCTCTGGGTAATTTACGCGTGCCCGCTGGAAGTCTCTGTTCTAGAGACCTCTCACCGGGCGACCTTCGTAAGTCCCCTGTCAGCCCGTCTGACCTGCGTCCGTGGTGACCACCTTCCGTGAAAGGACTGCACCCGTAGGCGCGTCCCGCACAGGAAAAGTCGGGTGTAGTGCCACTACGCATTTCATAATCACCAAAACTCTCCGTAAGCCGTGGCGTTCGGGGTTTAGTTTTATTATGAGGCCCATGTTGAGCGGGTGCTTTACGAGGACATTTTCCTCCGTAATCTGACTCCGCTCGGTGGGCTTTATAGATAAAATCCTTCTTTCTAGGAGAGAGAGAACCTTTCTCTCCAGAATATGGGTTGACTCTCTCTGGGTTTGTGAAAACAGATAAATTATAACTGTTTTGAGAAGCCCAGGCAGACATCGTGAGTATCTCCTGCTGTATGCTCCTTAGAGCCAGCTGGGATGTCACTCTTATGGCTCCGACCGGCACTGCGCATGCGCGTGACGGAGGTGCCCTCACGGCTCCAGTCGGCACTGCGCCTGCGCGTGACGGAGGTGCCCTTAAAGCCCCGGCCGGCACTGCTCATGTGTACAACAAATACACACTTGCAACTGATAAGACTGGCAATGATTTTATATTTATTAGACTATTGAAAAAAAGATCATGCTCCAAATAAGTGGGGGTACGGCGTACCCCCGCGTCCAACGCCCACTACACCACTGCCAATAATCACCAAGTGCATTTTATACAAAAAACTACTTTTAGCAAATTCATGTCAATTCCATGTTTGATATTTTACTCTACATCAAAACAAATATTTTTACATTTCAGTCAGACAACTCACGTGTTTCTTAATATGTTTATTATAAGCAGCATATAGTTTGAGTTTGGCATCTAGGCTTGGGCCTCATCACTCCACAGATTTATAAAGATGATTAGATAACTATCCCCCGAGCCTACAGGTGAAGCTGGGGGTGAAGCTGGGGTGGAAGCTGGGGTGGAGCTGGGGTGGAAGCTGGGGTGGAGCTGGGTGGAAGTTGGGGTGGATGCTGGGGTGGAAGCTGGGGTGGAGCTGGGTGGAAGCTGGGGTGGAAGCTGGGGTGGAGCTGGGGTGGAGCTGGGTGGAAGCTGGGGTGGAAGCTGGGGTGGAGCTGGGGTGGAGCTGGGGTGGAGCTGGGTGGAAGCTGGGGTGGAAGCTGGGGTGGAAGCTGGGGTGGAAGCTGGGGTGGAAGCTGGGGTGGAGCTGGGTGGAAGCTGGGGTGGAAGCTGGGGTGGAGCTGGGGTGGAGCTGGGGTGGAGCTGGGGTGGAAGCTGGGGTGGAAGCTGAGGTGGAAGCTGGGGTGGAAGCTGGGGTGGAGCTGGGGTGGAGCTGGGGTGGAAGCTGGGGTGGAGCTGGGGTGGAGGCTGGGGTGGAATGCTGAGGTGGTTGAATAAACAGCCCCCTGTTGCAAGCCCCAATTCTGCCGACTCCCGAAACGAAAACATCCCAAGTCCTGGTCATGATGCATCGTCTTCCACTGTGGTAAATTAGTTGTCTTAAGTGAGTAATGTTCCAGTTGTTTTTGTGCCTGGGAAACAAGTATTCATTGTTGTTTGTGTATTTATGATGTTTAAAACAAACAAGGTATCTACCACGACTGTTTAAATGGGTAAACGTTTTTCAGGCTGCTAAGTTGGGATGGCGGAGAAATTCTCTCCGCAGACCCGTTCTCACAGCGTTATCAACCTTTTTCTTTCTCAATATCAAGCCACACTTATTGTTTTTACTTCGGCTGTGAGTGTTTGTGTGCTCAGGATGAGTTTCGCTTGTTCTCGCTGTATCTGCAGCTCTCAGCAGCAACGAACCTCTCAACGTCCTGACCAATCAGAGCACACTGGGCTCACAGGGAGGGGGGGGCAGGAGCTCCAACAAGCCGTGTAGGACAGAGAGTGAATACACATGCTACAGAATAGAATATGATCCTATCCGTGACATATGGATCTTAACAAATATCCGCTCTATCAGATACCTGTAGATCAGCTGTTTATTTCACATGAGTTCCAGTGTGGCAGCTTTTCACGGCTCCCCCTGGTGGATCCATGATCCATTGCAGCTGGTTTCATTATAATTAAATGTATTTATCAAGGGGGCGTTTCAAGTCCTGCAGGGGGGTTTTCCTTTTCAGCAGGGGCCCACCCCGTGCCGATCACGGACCCGCACGGGTAGGCATCTGAAATGAAGCGCTACATCTGTATACAGAGATGCTGTATGAAAAACCAATGTGAGTTTGGAGAATTGAACAGTATAAATCTATTCTAGTAGACCTCAACGATGTAAATATGATCAGTAGAAATGGCCATGACACGGGACCTTTAAACAAAGCCATCAGCATTCAGGCTGGTTCGATGCACCTGTTTCTCCTCTGCACAGCACAGCATGGTAAAGTTGTTTACTCGATGAAATGTTGGAAGTGTGCTGCTTTCAAACCGCAGTGAGAGGCTCTAGCCTGCAGCCATTTCCAGCTCGCTGTGTTTCTGTGTAATCCACCTCTGTGCAATATTTAACACTGATCTGCTGCCCAAATAACACCATATCCATATCACGTTGAATACACCTGTTTTTTTTTATTGAACATCACAAATAAAGCTCTGGTAGAAAGATTCATTTGTTTGGTCTTTACTATTGTAGAGATTGTGATGCCCATGGATGTTTCATTTCCCCCTTATTTCTGACACAAAGGCCGTTAGAAATCTCAACGCTGATTGACTTTCTCAATGCAGCGACATGAATGGCACAAATGTTGTATCTGCTGCATTCATTTCAAGTCATTAGCATTAATCGTGTCACCTGGGGTTAGGGTTAGGGTGATGTCTTTGCAAACCTTTGCGATGCATGGAAACATATGTACTTGTTTGGTGTGAGCACATCGTGATGCCAAGCCCTAATATCTTAGAAACATACTTTATTTTTGCAATTTCTATTCAAAATCGTATTCTCTTCGTCACCATCCAAATCTCACGACCACAGATATAGTCCGGATTGCTCTTCCTGGATCTGGGGTTCTTTAATTAGTAAAAACTATTATTTTTCTATGCATTTATTTAACTTTTTTTAGCTGCAAATTAACTTTCAAACTTGTGGACAAACAGATTGAATTTCCTGCGAGTTTTTAAAATACGGACATTGCAATTTAATATTTTTTCGCATACTTATTGAAGCTGCATTACAGCCAGAAGATATCTGTAGAATCAGGTTGATATTTAAAAGTACAAACAGGAACAAAGAACAGAAACTAAACAACAAACCAGAGATACAGATGTAGCACTCCAGTTCAGAGTCCTGCATCGGGTACCCGACGGGTGACCCGCAAAAAAGGTAATTCGCGTGTGGTATTTTTTCAAACGCTTTTTTCCGGGTTCGGTTCTGGGTCAAACAAAGATGATGCGGGTCGGGTCGCAGGTGTTGCATAATAAATATATTAAAATAATAATAATTTAGTTTAATGTTTAAATCCTCAGACCTCTCCCCCGCGGGACCGTGCATAATCATAACCTCTGCAGCGCATCAGTCTGCTGCTGTGCGCGCCACATTCGAAATGGCTGAGGTGAAGCTCTCTAGCGGAGAATACAGCATTTTCAATAACACTTCCTCAAGAGCGAAACCCAGCGTCTGGGAGGCTTTTGGTTCCTAGATGGAGAAAATAACCAACATCCCACGCTTTTTGAGACAAATATGCAACTGCGTGTGTTAATAATTGCACGTTTTCACTGCTCATATATATGCGGGTACGGGTCGGGTTGCGGAACTAATTGGCAATATGTGCGGGTAGCGGGGCGGGTTCGGTATTGCACGTCGTGGGTGCGGGGCGGGAGCGGGTCTTGAAAATCAGACCCGTGCAGGACTCTGCTCCAGATAGGACTCTAATGGGTGTGTCCCAGCCAAAAACCCAGCGGATCCCAGTGGCTGGGGGCATTGCCAAATTTCTCCATTTGTTCAGGATTTAACCATGAGATGGCGCTTCATTCACAAATACACAAAGACAACTGGGTGTTGTAGAACTTAGTATGTTTGCAATGTTTGCAGCTCTGCAGTTGTGTTTGCTGAATACTGTAGAATGTAATCACTTATTTGTTATGGTTTTCACAGGCTACTATAACTGTAGATCTATCAGCTGTTTATTTCACATGAGTTCCACTGTGGCAGCTTTTTAATCACGGCTCCCCCTGGTGGATCCATGATCCATTGCAGCTGGTTTCATTATAATTAAATGTATTTATCAAGGGGGCGTATCAAGTCCTGCAGGGGGTTTTCCTTTTCAGCAAGGGCCCACCCCGTGCCGATCACGGACCCGCACGGGTAGGCGTCTGAAATGAAGCGCTACATCTGTAAGCCACAGTGTCAAGGAAGTTAAACCATTTCCTGTTTGACTGTGGGTGTTCATTTGGGGGGAGGTTTATTCTACTATTATGGTAGAGAGTTTATAACAAAGCAAATAAATAAATATGTTTGGGGTTAGTTGAAATAGACGTTCCTGGAAAATGTTTTCCCAAAAGATTTGTTTCACTCATGCTGGTGTGAGGAGTAATACCAGTATGACTTTCTATGAGGTTTCAAAAACTGTCATTGTTAGAGAATATTTCTTCCTTACTCCTAAGTGTCAAATAATAATTCTTCCTTACTCCTAAGATATTTAACCTTATTGCCTGTTGACATTTACGACCAAACCCTGGCTCCGTTATCTCTCTTAAGGAATGGGAGGCTCCAGCTATCTTGATAAACCAGTTCAACTCTCGGTCACAAAATGGTTTACGGCTGTGGGAATGCTGGCTTTCTAAGCTCCACAGATGTTTACGCCTCCGCCAATATGCTCATTAACTCTCTGCAAACTAGTTAAAAGGTCTATCGAGAGATAGGCTGATCAGAATTGACATGACAACCCACCCCTGCAGTCAGAACCTTTTGCTGCTCTGACTTGTGATATGAAATCTCCGGCCGTATCCTTGCAATAAACTATCATTGTTTGCCATCAAAGCTCCAGCTCTCCTCGTGTCTCTCTGAGTCCTGACTCTCCATCGCTGCAGAAGTTTTCCTTACAGTCATTACTTTCTCAAAAGTTTAGGGTTGAATACATTTTTGGGTGACCTAAGGATCTGTTGTTAATGAAGCATTTTGTAAACAACAAACAAACACATTTGGAATAATTTGTATAATGCAAAATCCCGCTGAATAATTAAATGTGTTTGCTCACTTCAAAACATATATTAAATGTTCAAAATAAAGCAATGTTTTCCTTTCTTTTAGTAGGGAAACTGACTTGTGTTGGTGTCTTTCTTTAATTAAAGGCTGTTTAAACAAAAATAACTGTGTCTTTCAAAAGAAAAAAACAGTTTGTTATGTCATGCTTTCAGACACTCAAATGTTATAAACAACAGAGCATATTTTCTGCAGCTCTGAGATCTAATGAGGACATAAATCAGTTTCAACAAACGTGAAAAATATCCATTATGTTGGGTAATTAATGTAAACACGGGCTGCAGGAAGCCCATTTCCTCTCTCTTTCAACGTCTCCTTCAATATAATCTTTTTAACCTTGACAAAATGAAAAGGGGCAATTATCATAGCAAAACAAAAATATATTTGTTATGGTTAGTTTACAACACCAGTGCCAAAGTCATTTCTGCTCTAATGTACCAACAACATAAATGTACAGTATTGAGTGGTGCAGGAATAAGTCCTAAAACCCGTGAATGAGTTCAGCACTTCGTGTTCCCTCGTCTAGAAGTCAATGTTTTTTGAACGTTGTTTTGGTTAGAAGTCCAAAATAAGGTCTGTGGTTAACACAAGCTAAAGAGATTCTGTTCTACGACATAAAAACCCTAAACGTAATCACGCCCAACATTAGATTAGCGATGGTGCCGTGAAGTCGTGTGACCGTGCTGTAGTTCCTTAATAGCCCAGCATTAACCTCCTTTAGCTTAGCGGTGGAGACGTGAAGTCATGTGACCGTGCTGTAGTTCCTTTATAGCCCAACATTAGCCGCCTTTAGCTTAGCGGTGGTGACGTGAAGTCATGTGACCGTGCTGTCGTTCCTTTATAGCCCAACATTAGCCTCATTTAGCTTAGCGGTGGTGACGTGAAGTCATGTAACCGTGCTGTAGTTCCTTTATAGCCCAGCATTAGCCTCCTTTAGCTTAGCGGTGGTGACGTGAAGTCATGTGACCATGTTCTCGTTCCTTTATAGCCCAACATTAGCCGCCTTTAGCTTAGCGGTGGTGACGTGAAGTCATGTGACCATGCTGTAGTTCCTTTATAGCCCAACATTAGCCTCCTTTAGCTTAGCGGTGGAGACGTGAAGTCATGTGACCGTGCTGTAGTTCCTTTATAGCCCAACATTAGCCTCCTTTAGCTTAGTGGTGGTGACGTGAAGTCATGTGACCATGTTCTCGTTCCTTTATAGCCCAACATTAGCCGCCTTTAGCTTAGCGGTGGTGACGTGAAGTCATGTGACCATGCTGTCGTTCCTTTATAGCCCAACATTAGCCTCCTTTAGCTTAGCGGTGGTGACGTGAAGTCATGTGACCGTGCTGTAGTTCCTTTATAGCCCAACATTAGCCTCCTTTAGCTTAGCGGTGGTGACGTGAAGTCATGTGACCGTGCTGTCGTTCCTTTATAGCCCAACATTAGCCTCCTTTAGCTTAGCGGTGGTGACGTGAAGTCATGTGACCGTGCTGTAGTTCCTTAATAGCCCAACATTAGCCTCCTTTAGCTTAGCGGTGGTGACGTGAAGTCATGTGACCGTGCTGTAGTTCCTTTATAGCCCAACATTAGCTTTTGACTTCAAAAAAGAGTGGTGTTAACATGTGCAGATTATCCTGCTGTACAAAACGTGTAAGTATGATAAACGTTTGTTTGACACAGAGCTTATTTTCTGCAATGACCCATATTCTAATGCTGCCTCTCAGGTAAACATGGAGGAGGCTCAGTGGAGCAGCTTTTGTTGATTTCAACGGCCACACAGCCCCCACTGTAACTACAATCCACAATGTTGACAGCTGCACGAAGCTGTTGTGTGCAGCTTTGTGTGCAACTGCTCACTTCAGTCTGAAATGTTTTATTGTGGCATGGAAACATATTTCCTCAAAGGTCTGTGGCTATTACCCAACATGCACATTAAACTTGCATCACACTGAATGTCAAAAGGAAAACTGCCAAAAGAAAACCTTAAGGTACTGTAAAGCCCAAAAGAACACAGCTGAGATAAAAATAGACCCCCTTCTGTCAGTGATTTGGTTTTAATATAACATATATACATAGACCAAGCATGCGATTAGGAAGGAACAGAGAAGGTAGACAATGTAAGGTAGTAGGGGTTTCAACTTGTAAGCAAACATTATTTTTAATACAAAGAGAATTGAAGGCATAAATAGTATGTGGATGACCATTACATGTCACTTGAAACACATCAGCTTTTTGGGTAACTTTCAGAGTTATTGCAAGTACTGGTCTACAGTGTATAGTAATGTCCTTAGTGTCTCTATTATACTCTCGTTATTACATGGCTTGGTTGAACACTTAATTCTGGTGAATTTGGACAGAGGTTGGATTAAAAATCAATCCATAAATCAATCCAATAATTTTTCATCTATATTGTGAGTCAAGTCGTTTGTTTATTCAATATGTAGCCGTGTGATAAACGTTAATCGGTGTATCCAATATTTCTACTACTGTTCAAATAGTTTATACTCTTTCTGACAATGATCTGCTTCTCTTGCACTTCTGGTTCGATGCTAACTGCATTTCTTTGTCCAAGTATTTGTACTTAATGATAATTGAAGTTGAATCTTATTTAATCTGATCTAGCATTGTCAGCCAACTAAACGTATTAATAGCAAACTCCATCTATTGTTCTATCTATATTTGTAACATGAATGATGTCTATAACTTTAATTCCATTTCCTGTGCTTGTGTATATGGATGGATCTTCAAAACCATTCAGTGTCCAGTTCTCCTTCTCTATCATTAAAGGAACCACATGGGAAAGATAAAACGATGAAGCCTCGTCGAGTATCCAGCTTTGGTTTCCTCTCCACCTCACCTCCTGCCCACCATTGATCCCCCATTAACATAACCCCATTTCTTTCCACCTTTCTCACCCCTCGTTCACGGTCTCTCAAACCCCAACCTCATTCAATAATTAACTGATTTGCATACGCGAGTGGCCCAGTCTTTGTAGCTGCAAGTACTTCAAGCTGCTCTCAGGATATTCTCACAAAAAACAATGTTCCCTTATATGAGGGGGGTCAAACTCAATTTCATCGCGGGCCACATCAGCATTATGCTGGTTTCACTCAAAGGGCCGGTTGTAACTTTAAGACTATATAAAAATACATATATAAATATATCATATAAAATAATGTATTATATTACATTATTGCCTCTGCATTGGATTGTTATCGGATAGGGTAATAACTTCATAATTAACTACGTCTGAAAGCAGAAGTCTATAGGGAATGTAATTGCAAGACTCTTCACTGTGACCTTTGACCTGTGCTGGACTATGGGGATCTGGTCTATATGAAGGCACCGGCCCATTGCCTGGTCAAGTTAGATGCTGCGTATCACAGCGCTCTGAGATTTGTGACAAACTGTAAAGCATTAACCCATCACTGCACCCTGTATGCAAGGGCTGGTTTCCTTTCACTAACTGTACGGAGGCTCAGTCACTGGTACATTTTCATATACAAAGCCATGCTAGGGAAACTTCCATCTTATATCTGCTCCCTGATCTCTCGGAGAATTGTAAGTGGCTACTGCCTGAGATCGAATGCTGTGGTTTTATTAAATGTGCCAACTGCTAGGACTGTCTCAGGGAAGCAGCTTCTAGATGCGCAGCTCCTCTGTCTTGGAATAGTCTGCAAATTAAATGGAAACTGAACAATCTGGTGCCACTAAATGTTTTTAAAGCTCGGTTGGATGCTAGTCAATCGGAAGCTGTTGGTACCTGTTTATGTGGATAATTATGTAAATGATGCTGGATGATGTCCTTTTGTTGTGCTGTTTATGTTTTTATGTTTCATGTGGAACTACTCGAGCAGGTCTCCCTTGAAAAAGAGATCAATGATCTCAATGGGATTTATCTGTATAAATAGAGGTTTAAAAAAAAAAAAATGATTTGAAAAGAAAAGCCAAATTCTGCAAAAACAAAAATAGTAAAAGACATTTTGAAAAAATATCAAATTCTGAAAAAAAAGTCAAATTTGAAATGCATTGTGGGACATGTAGTTTATGGACAACCTGCTTCTGTAAAGTGGCATGTAACCGTATAATAAACGTATTATATTCTTTGCAAGCTCTTGTGGGGCCACAGAAAATGAAGTCACGGGTCGGATTTGGCCCCCGGGCCTTGAGTTTGACAACTCTGGCTTATGTGGTTTCAAATCCAACCCCCTCCTTAAAGTGGGCTTGTTCAATCATCATGGGCTCACACCACAATGTGTATCAACTCTCATCATCCATCATGTAATCCCTGTAGGCGTCAGATCACAAGACAGGGGTTGCCTTACCTTCCAGAGAATCAAAAAATCTGCAGGCAGCAGTGGGTTTCCTTCTCCGAAACCAACCCCCTTTGCGATAAAGGAAGCACTGACTGTGGACACCTTAAAATTGGAACTCATAGCCTATCTATTCTCGTTGTCATGTGACCCAAGGTTTACCAGAGACAGTTTCTACTCGTCTCAAAGCTTGGACATCTGGAATACAGAAACAGGCCAATGGTAGATGCAATGCTATATGTAATGTGCATTCAGCTCACTAACAATGCATGCAATATGTGGATGATCATCAAAGACATTATACAGTTACATGCCGCTTTACAGAAGCACGTTACCCATAAACTACATTTCCCACAATGCATCTCGTTTTGTGATATGCGCACTGAAGAGTCTTGCAATTATTTGCCCTGGACTTCTGCTTTCAGACATAGCTATTTATGAAGTTATAACCCAAACTGATAATAATGTAATATAATACATTACTTTATATATTATATATATATTTTTTTATATAGTCTTAAAGTTACAACCGTAATGCTAATGTGGCCCGCGATGAAATCGAGTTTGACACCCCTGATCGAATACATCAATCAGATTTGGGGTTCCTACTTGGGGGTTGATTTAGTTCTATTATGGCACATTTCCACTGCAGCGCGTAGCACGTAGCGTGCCGTGCCAAACCTGGCCCGTTTTTTGTTGCGTTTCCACTTGGCGTAGTTCCGGATAACGGGTACTGTTTTACAATTTTTCTGGCCCTCCAAAAATCCAGGTTCTTAGCAGGCCAACAACCAGGCTGAGTCGGGCTGAGTATGCTAAACTAGAGAGATAATCGCTGGCAAGGCGGCTACAACTACAACAAGATGAACATATTTGATTTAATTATAATACACGTTTCAAAATGATGCCGGAGTAACAACACACTGATACCGGTTAGTAAAATCCATGAATTAATGCTTTGACAAGTCTGCAGACAGACGGCAGGCGAAAACCATTTTAAAATGCGTGTTTTATGAATGGAGATCGGCTAAGCTAACGTTGTATATGCTCTGACCGTCCACACTCACAACAACGGCCTACAGACATGAATAAACCAGCGACTGTATTCTCCATGACACAGGCAGTCTGTGGTTTGGACTTGTTTCACTTCCGTCTAGTTTCTGAACAGATATGAGGAGCTGTGAGCTCTGAGTGCTAATGTTGGTTTTGTGTTTCACATTGAAGATGACGTCACGGCTCCGCCTACACTGCGTTACTATAGTTACTATCCCAAACTGTAATGGAAACGCAGCATAAAGTGAGCCTGTCCTACCAAGGCCTAACTATACCGTACTAAGCCGTGCGAGGCCCTGCAGTGGAAATGCGCCATTAGTGGTCTGCTCTTTTTTGATACGAGACCACTGCTAAGGATGCTCTGGATAAAGGAGTATGTTCAGCCATATCAATCTTAAGAAGCAGGAGAAAAGCACATGTTGTCGCGTCACAGCCGGGAAGACAAGAGAAAGAAGAAAGAGGGGCACACAGTAAGTAGTACACATCATAAGTGTCCGTGTGGAAACAATACCCCCAACCCGTAGTTCCATGAGTGAATTATGTAACATGAGTAAATTAGTGACCACTACAATGGAGCACTTTTGGATTATTCATTTTTATATTTGTGGAGAGAACAAGCCTTTGGATTCATGATGGCTAAACTGTCGCCAGGGAAGAAAACAGAACAAGAAAGGACGGAGTTTTATTACACTGGACGTCACAGGAATAAGTTAAAAGTACAAACAGGATGTCAACACTAAACCCTGTTTTTCTTCCATGTTTAAATATATATAAATAGCAAAAATATGTGCAGAACAGAGCAGCAGATTTCTAAGGCGGCTGTGGCTCGGGAGGTAGATTGTCGTCAACCAATCGGAGGGTCAATCAGCGCTCAACATGTCCAAGTGTCCTCGGGCAAGATACTGAACCCCAAATTGCTCTTACATTCACACACTTTCTACCGTACTGTCACACGCTGTTCACCACCTTGTGTAGCAGCCTTCTGGAAGTCTGTGTTGTGTCACATTGTGGTCTCGAAGACTGGAACAGCGCTAAACACATGCAATCCATACACCGATAAATAATACACCACCAACGGTAAATATGCTGAGTGAGAGCATGAGCTGAAGTTGGTGGTTTCAACCAGCACACAATCTAAGGCTAAATTGCTCCCACTCTGGCTCGGCCCCCCTTCACACTGAGACCTGTCATTAGCACACATCCAGGATGCCAAGTAGCTCAATCCAAAACCTCTTTGCCACTGGAAGCTTCCGCAGCCGGGCCATATCTTATCTTTGCCTCACATTTGGGGCATTTTCGGCAGGCCTTCCAATAAACTTTGAGCACGGTACACCTGGAGTACTGCCATTTGTATCGCTATCTCCGACTTTTATTTTTGTACTCTATTTTATATTTTATTTTTTGATTTCTTATTATTATTACAATTATTTGTCTTTTATTATCTCAAAGCGTATCAGTATCCCTTGTTGTGAAGCACTTCGAGATTTGTCTTGGCAGATGAGAAGCGCTATATAAATTAAATATATTATTATTATTATTATTATTTGTCAGGCTGCTTTTCTTGTTGTATTAATCATTTGTTATAAAGCCATGGTGTCGGGTCGTCCGGTAAATTGATCATGACACTGCCTTTCTTTTATTAGTCAATGTATTGAACATGTCAGAAACAAAACATACAACAATAAAAATAATTATTCTTATATATATATATATTATAATTATTATAAGAATGAGATGCAAAACAAACAAAAAAAGGTTCAAGGTACAAACTTTTTTAAATAAATACATTCTCAAATTGTCATGTTCAACAGGGGCAAGAAGAAGCTTAAAACACGTTTCTGTTCCTACACCCTCTAGAACAGGGGTTCCCAACCTTTTTCCCAAGAGCCCCCCCAAATGACTCCCGTTGGAAGTTGCGCCCCCCCCGCCCCACACACACACACAAGGGGGGGCTGGGGGGGGGGGGGGGCGCTTATCCAGACAAGCCCGGTTTGGACACTTTACGGGCAGAAGAAACATTTCTGTCTTTTTATGCCTTTAATACTAACTTGAATTGTTATTCAAATTAATTCATCAATTATCTTTTATATGTTATTGTAATGTAGAGACAAGACTTTTAGTGACAATCATGTATTGCTTTACAATTATATGTAAACAAAAAAAAAAGTCTAAATATGATATTTTGCCTCAAATCATCTTTGGCGCCCCCCCTGCGATCTTTGGCGCCCCCCCTGCGATCTTTGGCGCCCCCCCTGCGATCTTTGGCGCCCCCCCTGCAATCTTTGGCACCCCCCCTGCGATCTTTGGCACCCCCCCTGCGATCTTTGGCACCCCCCCTGCGATCGTTGGCGCCCCCCCTGCGATCGTTGGCGCCCCCCCTGCGATCTTTGGCGCCCCCCAGGTCGGGAACCACTGCTCTGGCGTACATTTTTCTTGAAAATAAAAGATTAGGTCATCGTCATCAGCGTCATGTTCGTCATGTTTGAAACAAATAATTTGTTTGTGTACATAACAACCAAAAAGAAATAACTTTTACAATGACAACAACAAGTATGAGTTCACAGTTCCTGCTCATAACCATTCATAGTAGTTTTAGTTTAGATACACGTACACACCATTTCAGCGCATCATTACTGTCATCCCACACATCAACACCTTTTGTTGTAATGAAATGAAGTTTGGAATTTGTTCGTATGGATGGTTTAAAAAAAATGCAGTTTCCTCTCAACTGCCCTCTGTCCGGTTTGGTTGTCCGTTGTTCTGTGCCCATAGCACGTAAAATGTTAGTCAACAGTTGTTGCGTTTCAGGGGGTCACCGGTTCAAACCCCGCTGCAGTCAGCATGTCGTTGTGTCCCTCAGACACTTCACCCCAAAGTGCTCCTGTGGGGATTGCCCACAGTATTGAGTATGGAAGTCTCTTTGGATAAAAGCGTCTAACAAGTGAAATGTAATGTAATATATAGTCACGTTACTGTTATGGATTTTTTACTAGGATATGTTAGTAAGATGCTGGATGTGTGCAAGTTGGGATCGCAACAAGTTTGACGTTTGGATGGATATGAGATGCAGTCATTTACTTTCAATAACACCCTGGTCAAGTTGAACCTGACCAGGGTCCTTTTTCATGGAACAAGAGTCAGGTCTAAGATATCTTTGCAGACTAAGTGGCCTCGGAACATACATGTACCCCATTGCTGGGATCTGAGTCGCTAGAGTCAAGGGCTCCTGGTTTTGGGCCATCAAAGGCACTTTGGTCCAAGGCAATGATCTAACCAAGACTTATCCCAGAACCCTTGCTACCTCGTCTGGCCCAGAAAAGGAGATGCTGATATCTTGGGCGTATAGCTTTGAGCTCTTGTTGGTACCTGCTGCCTGTTCCACTGCACTCTAAAAACGAATTCAGGCGACCTTTCACCTCCACTTAATTAAATGCATGGTTGCAAGATACAAATGTGAGTTAATTGATTTAAACATTTTAAGTTGCAAACATGAATTTATAAGTTGTGTTGACGTAATAATGTTGGTAATTAACATCAACTTAATATTGTGTGTAATTTGAACTCTGATTTCTGCGTTAATTGACTTCAAACTAAATTCAAGTTGTAGTAAGTATTGCAATTGGCTTGATAACTTCATTGTTCTACACCTTGAGTTAAGGATCTCAAGTCCACTCCCACTTAACATGCCGGGACAAGTTCCCACAGTTAAGACAAATAGAAATAATATACAAAGGACAGTTTAAGGTGAGTGTCATCTCTTGTCACACAGTAGATAGCCTTGTAGTTGCACTGTATGGTAAATTGCCGATTGACCAAAATTAGCAGCCTTTGAACTGTGAATAGTTCTGTGAGAGGACACAAAGTAGTAGAGGCTGCTATGAGAGTACAAATACTTTGGTTACTATTGTGATATCGCTCTTTATTAAAAATGAATCTTGTGAAGCAGATCAAGGATGCTTCTTGAGGTAGGATCGTTATTTAGAGTTGTCATTGAAATGCAAGTTGTTGGCAGTCTCCCATTCAGAATATATTCATTTAGGTCTTTTCTCTTTTTTTCCTTTTTCAAAAATAGCACAATACAAATGAAGTGCGCAGAGAACTATAGCATCCACTGCCTTGTCGTGTATCCTTGGAGAAAAGGAAGGGGACCTTTTCAAGGAGTTTAGCGACGTAATTAAAAATGTTGAAATAAAATAAAATCCATGGGCCCAGTGACACAGGACAAAAGCACTGCTCTCTGTCAGCTACATTTCGAAGCATATTGCACTTTTGGCCAGACCCCAATCAATAGTATCTTAGCAACATTCAGCGTGGATCGGTGTTGACAGCGATGGCATGGGAAAAGGATTGTGTAACATTTGAGAAGTGGCTTCTGCTCTTCTCTGAACCAGTTCACATGTCGTATGGAACCTGCAGAACAGATGAGAAGGTACACTAAAACGTATCCACTAAATCTGTCCACATGCATTGAAACACTAGGCAAAGTACTCAAAAGCACCTCTGTGTGTCTTCAGGACCACGTTGCCATGACGACACACACATGCAGACTCAATAGGTGAACACAATAGCAGCTTTAGCAGCTGGTAATAATGGCTCTGAATTCGCTAACAGTGACAGTTTAAAAAGTATGCAGTTACCTAACTCATTATCTCTGATGTGCTAACCTATTATTTCATGTGCTTCAAAAGGACATGAATATCGCCTTCATCAGTGACCGGTCCACCGGGGGTCTGACTGTACCATGGCAACCATCGTGGTCGAGGGAAACAAATCAATGAGCAAGCATTCTTCGTTAATTGTGTTCACACTGTTTGAAATAATGACTGTCGGCAGTGCAAACATCTTTGTTGCATCTTTTGTCAAATGTATGTGAGATCTGCAGACTGGCGGCCATTGAGAGTTTGTTTCTGTAGTTTTAAAACAACTTTACAGATGTTACATATTAGGCACTGGTTTTAAATCTGCAAAGGCCTCTAACCTCGTTGTGATGGCAGCATGTATTTGCTGTGTCCCCGTGTCCCATGGTAATACGGCTAATGTGTTTATTTATTATTTGTGGGGCATTTTAAATTTGTGTTATTTATCTTTTTTCAAGATTGAAATGAAGCTCAGCGCAAGTTCTCTCAGGAGGACTGGGTGTGTATTCATTCACTCCGCAGCTGCATATAACCAGCTCATCACACGTTCTCTTTAACCTATTACATTTCACCTCATTCTCCAGCAGCCAATCAGCGAGCTGCAGCCACACTATAACATGGTTCTCCTCTCTCCTGCAGTCAGCTGTGACTTCAGGTGTTCATGCACCTCATCATACTGTATGGCATGTGTCCATACATGTTCAAACTAAATGAATTCTCTCCAGATTGAAACATCATGTGTCGAAATGAACAACTGCAGTTCAAAATAAAAAGTTAATTGCCTAATATTTTTGTTGTGGAATCAATTAGTTTCTTTCTTTAAAGGCAAAAACATGAAAAAGCTAAGAAAAAAAACTATTGAATACAATATATTTGGAGCAACTTCATTTCTAAATGGTTGTCAACTTAAAAACGTGTGTTCACTATGATGATAATTAAGTGCATACAACTTAAAATTCCTTTAAATCATGTGGTAAAACTAGTCGGAACAACTTAATCTTTTGAGTAATCAACTTGAACACTTGTGTTTATGCTCCAACTATTAAGTAAGTGGTGATTGAAAACACCTCTGACTGTAGAGGAAAAGCCTTCTCCCCTGACTCAAATAACTTTGTTGCTTTGAGACAATTCCATTCGAAGTCGTCTTAACTCAATAAACATCGATGCAAACTGTTGCTTTGATTTTCTTTGTTGAGCCGAGGCATTTGCTTTGAGAGTGTGGCTGTGGAGAAGCACTGCGGAGCCAAGCAGGAGCCGCTTTTTGTAAAGTCTATATTCAAGCAATTAAAAGCTGCACAATTATTGAGTCTGCAGATGGGGTCGTACGCATTGTCCATAACCACCACCAACTCTGCACAGCGCTTCCATTTGACTCGTATTGACTCTGAGCTGGCTGTCAGTTTATCCTCTGGGTTTCGAAGTACGATACGGTAAAACTTTAAGGGTCAGATCAAGTCTGAAATGTGTCTTGCATCACAGCAGCTCCACATCAACGCAAATATCAAGACATGGAAAAATAAACATTTAATATTCATAATCACTGAGAGAAACATGCTCAAAGAGCCTTTGACTGAGAGGACTGACTGGAGCACGAAGGATGCTTCAGTCTGACTTTACTGAATCTCCCATTAGATGGTAGCAGTTCATATTCGCTGTCCAGAACATGCTTTGGGTCCCAGATGATGTTGTTGGACAGCCTTACAGGTTATTATGGTCTGCTGAGTCATAACGTCTCTGACAGGGTTGACCAGCTTTTTAACAGGTGGAGGTAAAAAGCCTGAAAGGAGGACGAAGCCTCCACAAAAGTCGAGGACCCACCATGAATCAACCTCCTTCGGGGCTAGATGTACGAACTATGTGTCGAGTGCATTACGACTTCTGCAGTATATTAGAGGGCATTGGCACGCTGCCCTCTAGCCACCATCTTTCAAACCTCTGGAACTAAACTCCCATCGTAGCAGGACACTCATTTCTCCAGAGTCTCCTGGCCCCAAAACCCAGGTGTAATGAATTAACTAGGATGCATATCTTTTAGTTGTATCCTTTATCTGTGCATGCTTGATCACTGCCTTCAATTACTGGGCGGTTCGGGGGGAACAGCGTGCCTAATATGAACCTGATTGGTGTTTTGTCATGGGACTTTTTGTGCCCGTCATGCATTGTCGGCGACACCAGGGTCCAGACAGGTGGTTTACAAGAGGTATCAGTATCATAACATTAGGCTAACGTTGAATTATTGACTTACTGTTCATCAGACCAAACACAAACAAGAACATGGCCAACACACTCCCACCTCAGGAGGTATCTTCGCAGCACCCTGGAGGAGGTACAGCAACCAGAATCTGAGTGAGTGATGTTCAAACGCATTTATTACGGAGGAAGCGGCTTGTTTGTCCAGACATGCGTTGACGCCTGCCGTAGCTCTAATTAAGGAAACTGCTAGTGCACACCGCCAGCGATGATACATAGAAACAAACTGCTTATCTTACCTAGTTATTTGTTGTTGTCTTTTTGTTCTCTTCCCGCCTTTGAAGATTGTTGTTCCGTCTTATCTTTTTTAAATGGATGACTTTCGGCTCACCATATCAATGCGCAACATCTTTTTTTGTCCAAATATTTAGAAAAGATACAAGTGACCTCATGTTCAGATATGTTTTAGACGCGACATGATGAAATGGCAGCGATTGGAACACACCCCGACCTTCTGCAGTTTCACAAACAATGCTTCAACTTTTTATTTATTAATACACTTTAAGTGACACAATTAATTTGGTATTTGTTGTGATTTTCTGCAAGATGCTGGATCTCAGCCACCCTGCTATGGAAAAGGAGAACAGAAGCTTTTAGTGAAACGAATTAAATAATCAGCTATCCTTTTCATTAAAACAAAACTGCAAATGATCATTTCAGCATCTTAATAACTTCTGAAAATGGTTGTTTACCTGTCTGTGTGTGTGTGTGTGTGTGTGTGTGTGTGTGTGTGTGTGTGTGTGTATGTGTGTGTGTGTGTGTGTGTGTGTCATTGTCTACCCTTACCTGCCATAACTGCTCCTCTGATTTTGATGTGTCGCTGTAGTATTTTTAGCATTTTGAAAATAAAAGGGTCCACTGGCATCCTGAAGTACTATTTTTTAAGCAATGCTGCCCTTTATGCGTTTGAAAACTCTCAAAATCAAAGGTGGACATTACTCAAAATAGATAAGACGATTTAAATGTAATTGTTCTCATGAAGTATCGACAACAGAACAAAGTTGCATAAAATAAAAGGGTCATTAAGAACCTATAACTTCTTGGTGCTACAGGTTCCGCCTTATGATTGACCAACCAGAATGTTTTGGATAATTCAATTCCCGCGTGGTTGACCAATCACAACACAGCCGGCCAGCTAACCAATCAGAGCAGACTGGGCTCTGGTTTCAGACAGAGGGTGAAAAGAGATGCAGTATGAGAAAAATCACCTGAATATGGCTTTATATTTGAAAGTTTTGCAGGAAGGGAAACGAAATATGTACTCACTACTTGATTCTCTCCCAGGGGTGGAGCATTATCAAAGGGTCCTTTCTGATAAAGTTATTTGACTGTAAAAAGCTGATACATCTTCTCCTATAAACAAAAATAAAGCCAAGAGAGTATGTCTAAGAAAACCTACTGTGAAGCTACTCTGTCAGAGCAGAGGACAAAAAGAGACAACAGGTTTGAATAGTTTTGACGCCTAGATTGATTGACAACACAAGGCATATTCAAAGTAGAAAAGACACACTCTTGAAGGATTGGGGTGGGGGCCCAGGACCTTAACATTACTCTGTCCGGCCCTGCGATTTTGGGGGTAAATTAATCAGAACAACTTTTGAAATGCAAAAAAAAAGAAAAATCATATATGTGTTCAGTTAAGCATTACAGGACATATTTTGAGGATTGGACACACACACACACACACACACGCACGCACGCACGCACGCACGCACGCACGCACGCACACACGCACACACACACACGCACACACACACACACACACACACACACACACACACACACACACACACACACACACACACACACACACACACACACACACACACACACACACACACACACGCCTCCCTACCCTACACTCCACAAACATCATAGCCGTAAAAGCATGTTAGTGTTTTCTACCCGCTCTCAGTCAATGCAACGGGCTGCAGAATAAAACACACATTCATTACAAAGAGCAGGATTCATCATAACTGCGAATGAAATGAATATGGTAAACAGAGCCCTCCCTCTCTGCATCTCATTATCGTCCCGCTGCCGTAGGTGAAGCTGCTCTCTCTCTCTCCATACTGAAGCAGGTGTCCAACATGGCGAACACAGGCAGCAGCTCTCTGGCGACTATTCTCTTTTTATTCCTGTTTCAAGCGGCTCTTCTCAAAGGTAGGACTTTTGCTTTTTTAATTGCTACATGGAGAGCACACTTTCCTCTCAGATTTGCATGGATGGAGATGCAGGAGTGTGTGTTTTTTATCAGCCTTTCTTTGAACGCGCGGCAGAGCCTTTGGGATGTAAAGATGTTGTTGGGGAAACCTAACTGTGCGTAAAGTTGAAATACAGAATACATTGAGTTTATTATGTGGCTGCAGTGTCTACAAACAGGCGTTACAGATCTGCTGCCGAGGAACACATCACTTTGGTGGTCAGCTCTCTCCATAAATCGCTTTGCCGCTACACAACTGGCAACTCTTGAATGTGGCCAATTCTGTTGTGAAGAAACAAATAACGTGATCTTTTGTGGCCCGTGAGGCTTAGAGACATGCATTTGGCTTGCTTTAGTGGCTTTTTGTATGGTCAGTCCTCTAGCTTGGTTACTTTTGTGGCATATTGTTCGTGGACTGCTGTAAATCACAGAAAACAGCGGTGCGTTAAAGTGGGATCTGCAGTAGCGTGCAGCTTCAGGAGACGTCACAGCAAACTCCATTCAAAAACTCTGGGTATTTAAAGAATCGCCTCTAAGTCAGAGATTCATACAGGTTCAAACATAAGTTGAGAGTTATCAATAGTTCTGTTTCTTTTTGATAAATCGGCGCAAAGACATATCCTGAATCAGCACTTATTTCCTTTTTTAAATCTCAGTTTTATAGAATCTGTTCACATCGGCCATGCTGCTGGATTTCGGTGGGTTGACTGTCTAAACGGCGTTCAAACCTCTTATTAAAGTGGTTATTTTAAAGAAACACGGTCCGTTTGGTGTTTTTTATATAAGCCGATTTGAAAGGCACCTTATAGTGGTCAATAATATATCTTCCATTACCTCATAACATGTTTCCACGCCTGCTGGTACACAATAGAAAGTTAAATTGCTTGAATTTCCAATCGGCTTTCGGGCTGTATTTTCGTGATGCTGGGTTCGCAGTAGCATCACGCGAGGACACATCAACGGCTCTTGCGGGTGTAGTAACCTGACTCAGATTCATTTTAATAAGCGAAATGTTACACATAAAGCTCATAAGAGTGATAAACAAAAATATGGATATACAAGCTTTTAGATTTTTGTTTTGTGCTGATATTTGCGAGTTGGCGGGCTGCGGATCAGACTCGGATGGGATAAAGTGCTGTGTTTCATGTCAGTGTGAAATCATCGTTAATAGAAGTCGTAAACTAGTTCGTTGGATTTGGTTTTGGTTTATTTATATTTTTGCATATTGATTCGCTAAAACATGTGGTGGAATAGTAGTCGGGGCAACCGCATGCTGTAATAAACTAGAAACCTCGTACAAATAGGTTACACAATTATATAACTGCTTAAAATATGGCTTTGTGTTGCACTGTCTCATCCTCCTGATATCACTTCCACTCAGTTATGTCACAAATGATCAGTTATTCAACGTTTTTCTGCAAAAATAAACCTGTTTTCTGCTGACTCCGTGCCTCTGATGGTGAGAATGACAGATTGTCACATTGTGGATTATCCACCAGGCTTAATCCATTTTTTTTTTTTTGCACATTAAAATGGATGCACTCAGGTTATATTTCATGTGAAAGTGAGGCAAACAGTTCCTGTGAAGCCGGACCGGGGTTCTGCTGATCGTTGGAGTTTGGACAGTGGGCAGTGCTGCTGTTCCTTCATGGAAATGGCTCCACTGATTTCAAACGCATCAATGATTTACCTTCAGCATACTGTATATGCTCACATTGTACTAAACTTTGCAGGATGGGTGTTTTTTACATCTCAATACAAATAAATGGAAGTTAGTGCTACGAGTGACTGCATTAATTACATTTATCCCAACTATAAGTTCAGTTTTGGCACACATCGCCTCGTATGGTCATCAAATCACACAAGTGCTGCAAATGAAAAGGATTTATGAGAAAGCATTTTCTGTTGCACTGCCGGCTCTTGTTTCAGGTGGCTCTGGATGTAATTTGTTTTATATGATTTATCAGTCGGTCGTTGGTTTATACAATATGAGCACGAGTCTTAAATGGAGCTTGTTATATTTCACACAATCCATTTCGATTTTAACTTAAGTGATATTTCTTCAGATGAAGGGCTCCAACTGAGCACTAAGCACATCTATTTTAGGATGAGAAAGAAGTCTAATATAACTGAAACTGTACAACAAAAACTGATATATTAATGATAACTGCAGCCCTATAGAATAAGTCTTTAAACCGATGAACGAGTTAGCATTTTACCACTTATTCTCCCGCAACGTTTTTGAATGTGTTTTTTTGTTGTGGTTATTAGATTGACATAAGGAAATGTTTACGTCAGTATATACCCCACTGGTGAATTCAAAACGGTGGTTGCTTACAAGTGTCTAAATGAGACGACTAAACGTCATCACGCCCAACATTAGCCGCCTTTAGCTTAGCGGTGGTGACGTGAAGTCATGTGACCGTGCTGTAGTTCCTTTATAGCCCAACATTAGCCGCCTTTAGCTTAGCGGTGGTGACGTGAAGTCATGTGACCGTGCTGTAGTTCCTTTATAGCCCAACATTGGCCTCCTTTAGCTTAGCGGAGGTGACGTGAAGTCATGTGACCGTGCTGTAGTTCCTTTATAGCCCAACATTAGCCGCCTTTAGCTTAGCGGTGTTGACGTGAAGTCATGTGACCGTGCTGTAGTTCCTTTATAGCCCAACATTGGCCTCCTTTAGCTTAGCGGAGGTGACGTGAAGTCATGTGACCGTGCTGTAGTTCCTTTATAGCCCAACATTAGCCGCCTTTAGCTTAGCGGTGTTGATGTGAAGTCATGTGACCGTGCTGTAGTTCCTTTATAGGCTAACGTCAGCTTTTCACTCCTGGTGATTGCATTTACGCTTCATAAAGTCATAAAGATGTGTTGATATCTGGAGATTTTCTGCAATATTCCAAAATCCAATGACAAAGTCCTATTGGCTTTTAGTGGAGGGAGCCACGCAGATGCTACCTTCAGGGTCCACTTCAAAAATACTTCATCCCTGCACTACTCTATCGTTTTTTGACACCAGTAACCCAGCTCACACTGTCCGCTCCAACAAGGCGCGTAGGACAGAGAGCGAATACACATACTATACAGAGTAGGGGTGTTGAAAATAATCGTTTCTACGATGCGATGCGGACGTGGACGATTCGGTCTCGATGCAGTGACGGAAGATAATCGATTATAGCGTAGTAACGTTGCTTCCTGATTTTACTATAACGTTTTTTCTTCTGTCACTTTAATATCAAATCGGTCGGTGACGCAGAGATCAGGGAACAGACGTGACAGCGGCACAGCAACACGGAGCAGTCTGCTTTATCCACCAACACAAGAACACCAGTCCAGAACCAACAGCAGAAGGACCCGCTCCGAATCACTCCGTGTCGCTGCGGCTCAGAGACACAGGGATTTATGTTTTTCAAAAATAATCGCGTTACAATCATGTCAGGTTTTTGGTGGATTTAATGAAGTCTTGGATTGCAGAGTATGAATGTCCTCGAGCAATTTTCAGATGATATATACGTGTGTAAAGTTTGTGAAGGCAGGAGGAAAAAAGCTTCCGCGATCACCGTCTCCTCTCCGTTCCACTAAGCCCCGCCCCCTCCCTGAAAATAATGAGTGACAGGCTGACAGTGACCCGATTGAAACTTTATTATTCACTTAATCACTGAGATATAATGAAGCTAACTTAATCTCATACATTCATGGGATTCATGTAACGGTAAGACAGAGAATACGTGTGCACCCACATGCACTATTTTAGTTTGTATATGCTGTTGTAAATACTCCTGTTGTCTGCTGTGTTCAGACTCAGACTGTGTGTGATGCCTCATTCAGGACCTTCAGTGTCCTTTCTTAACAGAAGGCCGTGGCTAGAAGCTGCAGCTCGACTGCAGAAGCATTAGCTTTTTGTTTTTGAGGATGGAACAACTTCACACACGGAGGCTAGACCTATACAATTCATTTATTTTGGTTTATAAATTAATGTCAAGTCATTTATGTTATTGATTTCTGAAGCACTTTCTAAATAATAAAAGGAGAGTTCATATGTATTTACTGCATGTATGCATTGATGAAAAATAAGCCATGTGCAGTAATATAGAAAATTGAGGATACAACGCAGTGGTATGCATCGGGATATCAAATTGAATCAAATCGAATCGTGAGACCAGTGAAGATGCACAGCCCTAACACAGAGATGCTGTCTGAGAAACCAATGTGAGATTGGAACATTGAACGATGTAAATCTATTCTAGTAGACCTCAACGATGGAATCACGATCAGTAGAAATGGCCGTGACACGGGACGTTTGAGTTATTCCAGATTCTGCACTGTAACTCCCGGGGCATGGAACTAGGCTGCAGGTGTCATTAATGGATGCCTGCGCAGCGACTCTGACCACAGGCTTGCTGAGACCTGAACACTTGGCTAGCAGGTGAGCAGATAAGCGTTTCTGCTTTCATTTTTGTGAGCTTGCGTAATGGTGAGGCAGAGCAGGGAACAGTGTATGTTGACATGACCGTGACAAGTTAATAAATGCCTGCGTATGGAGGACTTAAACATTACCTTAGCTCTCGTTCAGTGCATGGTAGGGATGCCAGCGATTATTCGATTATTATTATTCGCCAGGGCTGCCGAATAATCGGTTTTGATCATGGTCAGTTTCTGGCAACCCTAGTGCATGGCTGCTGTGTGTTTCATATTGGGTATTGATTATGTTCTTATCTGTGTTTCTGTGGATAAGAGCATCAGCTGTGTAGATTTCCAGCTTTCCCTGAGAATTCAACACGTTTCCCATTCATGCTTTCTGATGTGTGAGTGCACACGGTCATGCTTTCTGCAGACTGGAGTAAAGGCATGCAGAAAGGACTCATTATTCTGTAGTGCTCCAGCATATGCTGAGTTAAGGCACATATGTTTATCTGCCGTTGTTGTCACCTTTTGTTGACTGAAAACAAGCATGTTTTACATTTTGGCATTCTTATATAATACTAAGTGTTATTTACACCTTAAGCATAATGCATTTTTTTGTATTGGTGATTTGGCTGAGTTTACTCGATACCAAAAACAGGAATATCGTGGTATTAAACCTAATCAGAGAAAATCTATGATGGTAAACCAGAATAAAATGTAATTTTGTATTCATAATTGAGTTGTATTGATTGTCCTCCTTTACACAATGGACCTCCGATGGGATTGTTTACTTCCAAACCTTTCCTTGTGATGCCTTTTTAAGATTCAAAGTCCATTCTGCCTGCTTTTCCATTAATATACTTGAGCCTATAAGATATCTGTCGCTTCTTTCAGAAAATAAATAGTTATCAGTGTGCTCACTTTTTGTGTCTTGGAAATAACAGTGTTCAGTTTCTGTAGATCCTCACGTCAAGCTGATATTGTGTTTATAAATATAGTTTCATTGGAGTTTTAGTATATTTGTATTGTGTAAATGCTGTTTCTCACACTTTCTGCCCAAAATGAGCAGCCTGAGCAATCTTAAATCACAATACTTTGTGAACCAGCACAACACATTGACGACAGGCAGCTTTGTTAAAAAAAATGTATTTCTTAGCATTTACAGTATTATGAGCCTCTCTCTCTGTTGCATGTTTTTTTAACAGGCCTGAAATACATACCAAGTACATGGCGACCGTATGTTGAATGTTTTTAAGGGTTTGATAGGATTGACTTTACACCATCTTTCCAGGGACTACAGATGAGGAATATCTTCTTATAATATCCTCCAAACTCTGTTGCATTTACAGCAAGATAAGATAAGATGTACTTTATTGATCCCAATTTGGGACATGTTTTGGGGCATTGCACATAAGTCGAAATTAAAAGAGTAGAAATAAAATGGCAATGATCATTAATGTGCACAGCTAAATAAACAGATAATAATAACTCAAAATCAGAGGTGGGAAATAGTGGAGTAAAATTACTTTGCCACTGTACTTGGGTACATTTTTCTGGTATCAGTACTTTACCCCACTACTTATTTTTCTGACGACTTATTACTTTGACATCTAACATTTTGAACCCAAATACCTGTACTTTCTACTTCTCACACGTTGAACTCAAATACCTGTACTTTCTACTTCTTACATGTTGAACTCAAATACCTGTACTTTCTACTTCTTACACGTTGAACAAAAATACCTGTACTTTCTACTTCTTACATGTTGAACAAAAATACCTGTACTTTCTACTTCTTACACGTTGAACAAAAATACCTGTACTTTCTACTTCTTACACGTTGAACAAAAATACCTGTACTTTCTACTTCTTACATGTTGAACACAAATACCTGTACTTTCTACTTCTTACATGTTGAACACAAATACCTGTACTTTCTACTTCTCACATGTTGAACACAAATACCTGTACTTTCTACTTCTTACATGTTGAACTCAAATACCTGTACTTTCTACTTCTTACATGTTGAACACAAATACCTGTACTTTCTACTTCTTACATGTTGAACTCAAATACCTGTACTTTCTACTTCTTACATGTTGAACTCAAATACCTGTACTTTCTACTTCTCACATGTTGAACTCAAATACCTGTACTTTCTACTTCTCACATGTTGAACACAAATACCTGTACTTTCTACTTCTTACATGTTGAACTCAAATACCTGTACTTTCTACTTCTTACATGTTGAACTCAAATACCTGTACTTTCTACTTCTTACATGTTGAACTCAAATACCTGTACTTTCTACTTCTCACATGTTGAACTCAAATACCTGTACTTTCTACTTCTCACATGTTGAACACAAATACCTGTACTTTCTACTTCTCTCATTTCCCAAACAGCTGGTTCCTTTAGTCTGAATGTGTGTTTGGTGCGTGGTCATTATTCTTTAGAGTCATTGCGTGCCTATTGGTTGGAACACGATCCGTGTATCCATCACTTCCTGGTCTTCTCTAAAGAAGAGGGACCAATGGAAACGTTGTCATGTTGCCGTTATTCAGCATGGAAACATTCATTAGCTAACTATGACATTATTGTTCTATTAATATAAAGGGAGGTCAGGTACTCTTTCAAGTAGCTGCTAGTTATGGGTACTTTTTACTGAAGCACACTTCAAAGCCTCTTTACTTTTACTTGAGTAAAGAAGTTTAGTCAGTACTTCTACTTTTACCAGAGTATTTTTAAACACGAGTATCTGTACTTCTACTTGAGTAAAGGATGCGTGTACTTTTGACATCTCTGGTTAAAATGAGCGTGCACCAGCCTCAGTTGAGTTCTCGTAGGAAGTGATTTGGCTGGTTGGATTTGCTGATGGAGAACAGGTGGTGGAATGGACTTTTTTCTCCCTCCGTGGCCCCCGGCAGCCTCTCCTGCTGTAACCAAGAACAATGGCTTTTATTCCTGGAGGGAGGGGACCCTAAGTGACCCCCCCCCCCACAGTAGCTCTGCTGGCGAGCCGACAGATGACTGGTCGGGTCGCATCTGGCCTCTGTGCACTTAGTGTAATCAAAGAGAGAAAAAAGGTTTATGGCCTACTTGTTAGCGAGCCGCCGACTGATGGGATGTCAAGTAAAAACCCTCCGAATCCAAATCTCTGGAGGGTTAAGGAGGCGGAGTAGAGAAAGGTGGGGGTTTGGGGCGTGGGCAGCACAATCTGCCATCTAGAAAACAGCCTATTGGCCTTGGTATCGAATTAGTTTGTGCTCCACAGTCTGGCTGTAAGACATTGGGAAATAAGTGCAATTCTAATGAATATTTACAGCATGATAACATTTACATAATGTACAGAAGGCTACTGAGGTGAATGCATATATTTTACCAACATATACTCATAGGAGTCGTGTTCAGGACATGCCTCTAGCGAGTTTGTAGTAAAAATAGCAGTTAATCACTTTAGACTAAGAATGAGAGTCTGGGGATCTTAAGAGGCTGTGATGCATTTATTTTGAGGGACTACGGAAAAAACAGGGACACAAGTAATGGCACGATTTGGAACTTTAACAGCCTAATTACGTCAGGATGTTAACACCTAACAGAACTTGGTACGACCTTCTCTTCATACACCAGAAGCATTTTTTGATTGTGGGAAGTCCACTCTTACTTTCTTGTGTTTCATGATTGTGTCAGAGATGAATTAGTATTTCAATGTCTCCAGAAGTTTGCCATGTCAGGGTTTTTCAGTTTAAATCTGGTTTACCTGGAGTCAGTATTGGGACCATTGTAAGAATATATAAGAGTTACTAACTGGGGGGGGGGGGGGATTGCGTTTTTGTATTAATTGTCCAGTGGTAGCGAAGGAGGAAAACGTCTGATCAGGAGTAGTGTTGTCACGATACCAACATTTTGGTTTCGATATAAGTCAAGAATTGTGATTCGGATTATTTTTCGATACTTTTCTTAAAAAAAGGGAAACAGTCTTAAATGTAATTATTGTGCTTTATTTCACACCAGAACCAGAACACAACATTTTAAACAATGAGAACAATAAATAAAATAAATGACAAGAATTCGTATTAAATAAAATGAATACATTTCTGACAGGCCTCGTGGTGTCCGTAGGCTTGCCCTCACTGTCAGAGATATCGCTAAAATACTTCCAAATTTCGCTTCTGGCGCAGCGGCAGTTGCACTCCCACTTGCAGCCATGCTTCTCCTTTTCTCACATGCTCTGGCAGCTAGCGCGTGCACGAGAGAGGGGCGGGACTTAGAGCGTGCTTGAGAGGGGCGGGACTTAGAGCGTTCTTGAGACGGGAGGCACTTGGAGCGTGCTTGAGAGGGGAGGGACTTAGAGCGTGCACGAGAGAGGGGAGGGACTTAGAGTGTGCACGAGAGAGGGGAGGGACTTAGAGCATGCTTGAGAGGGGAGGCACTTGGAGCGTGCTTGAGAGGGGAGGGACTTAGAGCGTGCACGAGAGAGGGGAGGGACTTAGAGTGTGCACGAGAGAGGGGAGGGACTGCAGTGCAGGGAGTGGAAGCAGAGCGCCGAACACACACGGCTCTTATTAAAACAGCGCTTTCTCACCGGAGTACTTTTCCCCGTCATTCTTAAAGTACCGATACTAATGAAACGGAGGAATCGTACCGTTTTTAACGGCAGGATATCGCGGTACCTCTCAAGTATCGGTACACCGTGCAACACTAATCTGGAGCTATTAGTCAAATAGTCGATCAGCATATAAATACTCACTAAATATTTCACAAAACGATTTTTCATGAGCAAAAAGTCATTAAATGTTTGCAGCCTTTAAAATGTGCAGTTTTTCCTCGGTTTTATTTCATATTACAGTTTTGGACTAATACAAGACAATTAATCAGAATCACAAACAGGTTTATTACCAGGTAGGTTAACACATGCGAGGAGTTTGACTTGGTGTTGTGGTGCATACATCAAATAAAACAAGGATTATTGATAACTATAATAACATGAAAAAATATAGTAAAACATAGCAGTATTTCCATTGAATATGGTTGTTATCCTAGAAATAGAATTAAAAGTGCCGCCTCGGACTCTGAGAAACCAAGATGGACATTTCTTTACTTTAAATCCATTTGCAGATTATTGTTATGCAATGTGTGGAGCATGTAATCAATCATTATCAGGTTCATATTAGCCTCTGTAGCTGCAGACAAGCCAGATACAATTACACATCAGTTCAAACCAGTGAGACCAATCTGCAGCTCTGGTGTCGTGTTGATGCTAAATGCTTTATGACTTTATCACCGCTGCTCTTTTCCTCCTGTCATTCAGCCCATTCACAGAGAAAGGAGCGTGGTATTCTGAATAAAGTCGGTGCAGCTGTCATCTGTGAGCAGCATTGACCTTTTCTGTTTCCGAACAAAACATTTCTTAGTCATCACTCGCCGCATTAATCTCCTGTCTGTATGTGTTACAGCAGCGCAGCCGCGGAAACACTGTCAGACAGGAGCGCGGATCATTAACACACATGTGATAAATTAAGTAAAGAGTTTAAGCTTTAAAGGTCCCATGTCATGCTTTTCCGGTTAGTACCCGTCCCCTTGTGTGTTATGAAGGTTTTTATGCATGTAAACGGTGTGCAGAGACTCCACTAAACGAGCCGTTTAGTGGAGAGAATGAATACTGCTGAATACACATACTTTACGGAGATGCTGTATGCGAAACCAATGTGAGTTTGGAAAATTGCACAATATAAATCTATTCTAGTAGACCTCAACAATGGAATTACGATCAGTGGAAATGGCCATGACATGGGACCTTTAAGGCAATAAGCGCTTTTTTGGACATTTTCTTAACATTTCTATTAAATTATCTTTATTTGAATATATATATATTTTTTACACATGCTTACTTTGAACTCATATCTTTCTAATATAAATATATTTTATTTTATATTATTCTATTTTTATTTAATTTGAGTTTTGCATTGCACATCCATACTTTTTCTTCTGATTATCTTCTTAAACTGGGTGGGACTTTCGGAAACAGTTCTAAATTGGTTTGAATCCTACTTAAAGGACAGAAACAACTTTGTTTCTATAGGTAAATACACATCTGAGTTGACAAATATGACATGTGGGGTACCTCAAGGCTCCATCTTGGGGCCTCTTCTCTTTAACGTCTACATGCTACCACTGGCTCAGATAATGAAAAACAACAACATAAGTTACCATAGCTATGCAGATGACACACATTTACTTAACAATTTCACCAGGAGACTATGCTCCAATTCAAACACTGAGTAAGTGCATTGAACAAATCAATGACTGGATGTGTCACTGGAACAAAGATAAAACTGAGGTAATGGTCTTTGGAGCCAAGGCAGAACGTATAAAAGTTAGCGCTGAGCTTCAGTCTGCAATGTTCAAAACAACAGATAAAGCCAGAAATCTAGGTGTAGTCATGGACTCTGACCTGAGTTTCAACAGTCACATTAAAACAGTTACTAAATCAGCCTACTATCACCTAAAGAACATATCTAGGATTAAAAGACTAATCTCACAGCAGGATTTGGAAACACGTGTCCCTGCTTTTATCTTCAGTAGACTCGACTACTGCAATGGTGTCTTCACAGATCTCACGAAAACATCTATTAGGAAGCTGCAGCTGATTCAGAACGCCGCTGCTCGAGTCCTCACTAACACTAAGAAAGTGGATCACATCACTCCTGCTCTGAAGTCTTTGCACTGGCTTCCTGTGTGTCAAAGAATACATTTCAAAATACTGCTGCTGGTTTATAAAGCACTGAATGGTTTAGGCCCAACATACATGTCTGACCTCCTGCTAAATGATGAACCATCCAGATCTCTCAGGTCTTCAGGGACTGGTCATCTTTCTGTCCCCAGAGTCCGAACTAAACATGGAGAAGCAGCGTTCAGTTATTATGCTCCAAATATCTGGAACAAACTCCCAGAAACCTGCAGGTCCGCTGCAACTCTGACTACTTTCAAATCCAGGCTGAAGACTTTTTATTTTTAATGACTGATTTTAAATGCCATTTTCTTAATGTCTTTCGTTTTTTGTAAAGCACTTTGAATTGCCTTGTGTTGAAAAGTGCTATATAAATAAACTTGCCTTGCCTTAAAATCTTATTTCCCCCAGGATAAATACAAAATGTTGATTATGATAATTAAACAGACTTTGGTTAATTGAATCACATTCTGACATCACCAGGCGCTTTGTCTCTTTGGTGTTTTTCTACGGGGGTTTTGCGCTATGTCTTTCAATCTGAAAAATACCGTTGGATGCTTCAAAAATAGAAATGTAATCTCAAAGTGGGGATTTCACTTTTATTCAAATAACCTCTGGAGATAATTCTCTGTTATTTTGACGACTTCAGGCTTCAGGCTCACTATATATTGGCTCGACATCATTTGGAAACGGTGGCATCGGTCCCTGAGCAGTCCAACAATATTAAACCCACACCATGGAGCTTCCTTGTCTAACTTTTAGAAACTTTAATAACATATTGTTTAGTTCAGGCAGGGGCTGGCAAACCTGGGCTCCTTTCAATCATCTTCTGTGGATGCGGTTTCATCAGCAGGCTGTCCACTTCAATCTGGGCTCCATGTTTTAAAGAAAAGTGTTTTCAGTCAACTTGAGTTCTTTATTCCGTCTCATGGAGAAACAATGAAAGAGCTGTGGCCTTTTTATAGTGAAGCCTCAGGAAGATGCCTGGAAACATCAGAGCAGCGCCTGAGGCAGGTGGATCTGCCCCGCGCCAAAACACATGAAAGCAATCCTGACCAAACACTGACAACTGGGATAACACACGCGCACACACACACGTGCACACACACACGTGCACACACACACGTGCACACACACACGTGCACACACACACACACACGTGCACACACACGCAGACACACGCACACGCACACACACACACACACACACACACACACACACACACACACACACACACACACACACACACACACACACACACACACACACACACACACACACACACACACACACACACACACACACACACACACACACACACACACACACACACACACACACACACACACACACACACACACACACACACAGAGAGAGAGATGCTGAGCCCACCAGAGCAAAACATGTGACGATAAAAAGAATGTTGGTTTACCAAAGCGTCTTACATTCTCAATACTGTGGGCAATCCCCACAGAAGCAATTTGGGGTGAAGTGTCTTCAGTGGGACTCGAACCTGTACACCTCTGAACACCTACACACAACCCACTGCGCCACACTCCTCTACAGGTTTTGAGGCTTTTTAAAAAAGGCCTCAAAACCCATCTCTTCAAAAGAGCCTTTGCCTAGACATTTTTATCACCCTTTTATTTATTTTTATTTTTTTTAAAAAAAAATTTAAATTTTTTTTTTATTGCTTTTTAATGAATTCTACCGTGTTGTGTAATGTTTATTTATACTGTTCATGCTCACTACTTGTAGCACTTCGGGATTTGCATTCAAATATGAAGTGCTTTATAAATGGAACTCATTATTATTATTATTATTATTATGTTATGTTAGTTATAATAGCTCCTGTTGTAGCAGTGCTCAGTATTCGAAAAAAGACAAAGCTCTAGAATTTATAACACAATACGAAGACATTTATACAGACATTATTACCCCAGATTTAGTAGATTTTAATGTTAAATGGGCAACTTGATGAGCACAATATATGGCTAATCTAATACATAGGACATACTTTTGTATTCATTATTCATTTACTAGCTCTGCTGTGACATCCATGCTTTAATGTTCAAAAAGCTCTTTATTTTTCTCTTCCTGCCTTTACATACAGGGATTTTAGCTTTTGCAGACCATTTACATGCACTCAAACTTCTATAACGCACTATAGGAGAGGGAAAACCCTAAAAAGCAGAATAGGTTTTCTTTAGAACATGTTGTCCTACTGATCAATGGCCGACTGTTTATGACTGAAGAGTTGAGTAGATCCGGAAACATCATGGAAAATAAGAATTGAGCGATTTGTTCTTTTGCATCAAGGAGCTTAAAAGTCGTAGCGGCTGAAGCAGAGAGAAAAGTCAAGGGCGTTGGAGCCGTTCTAATACAGGGACGATGCGGAAGCTCTTTAATGCATGCGGGTGGTTGAGTAATCTAATCTCTAGTCCCAAGTGAGACATTGTCAGTCGCAGCAAGAAATGTTTTCCATTTCGCTTTTAGGATTTACAAAAGACAACAAGTGGCCTTTGATTGCTCTTTTCTTCCCAGTTTGAGGCCTTCATCATCTTGTTCTGCCGCGGAGTCACAGGGAGGCGTCGCTCGCTGTAATTGGACCCATTTTGCCTGCTTTCATAGATACAATGCCAAGTTCAACAATGAAGGAATCAATGCATATCATTTGTGCTTTCAACCAAATAAACAATACGGCTGGTGTTCTGCTGTAATCATCGGAGGGGAAATGAATGCCCTTCTGAACACAATACAGGTACGCAGCAGCCATGGCGGGGTTGAGTGATTCGCCTTCTCCAATCTTTCATTTTACACAACACTTCAGCTTGTATTACATTTCAGTGAATCTGTTCCTGATGAGACCCTTCAGGCTGTTTCACTGTCTTTTATGGAGCTGGATCACTTCCCCCCCACTGTGCTCAGTTCCCGGCCTTTGTCTCATCTATTGTACTTCTGTCGTGGCGGATATGTTCTGCACTAATGCCAGACAACTGCAGCACAATAACCCACCGTCTCATCTTTCTCTGTGTCCTAGTTGGGTAATGCGGACGGAGATCTTACCTGTTAGGGAACAATGGGGCCCTCGCTTTGTGTAGCAATGGTAGTTGTTAGGCTGTAAATTACCACGTAATGCCATTTAGTATCACAATCTGATTCGCCTGGAAAATAACTGGTAATAATAACTCGGCAACGGTACCTTCCTGATTTAGTTATTCATCATCCAGGCAGGCCACATAACAGCTTGTTTCTCTATCAGGGATTGCAACTGGGCTATTGTGAGTGAAACATGTTGTTTTATTATACTGTTAACCTTTAAACACCGACCAATGGTGCCATATCATCTCACGATGGAGAATTTGGCCAATGAAACTGGTTTAAATACTTCTGGATGTGATAATACCGTTTACCTTGTTACTGATGGTCTTCAGTCTCTTCCACTTGTAAGGTTTCAGTCGAACAAGTCTTTGCCTTGAAACAACATTTAGTTATTTTGCATACTATACTATATGTACTGAAGGCTACTGTTTGTGCCAATTGAAATGTAAAGGCAGGATATGACATTTATGTTCATATATCGAACAATAATGGGAACACGTTGAGTATGGTTAGATGGAGAAGCAGTAAAGTGATTTGCGTACCATCGGTTAATTTCTTGAATGGTGCGATGTCCTTTTCTTGTAATGGATGGTCCGGTGTATTTTTAAGGAGATAACGATTATATATAATAGGTCTCCTGAGAATAGCCTATCGTGCTATATTTGAATAATATATTGTAGGGCCTAATAGTGCTGCGTACCTGGACTCACATTCAGGTTCAGGTCCAGACTCAAGTCCAGAGGTTCAGGTTCAGGTCCGGACCTGAACCTGAACCTCTGGACTTGAGTCTGGACCTGAACCTGAATGTGAGTCCAGGTACGCAGCACTATTAGGCCCTATGGCTTGTGTCAAGTTGTGTGAGTAACTAAAGTGAACTTATTGTGCTCCCTTCCAACTTGTGTCCACATTTCTCTACAACGTACACATGTAAAAAAAACACTTTTTGCCACTTAGTCTACAAATGACTTATGACAGCAACTGCAGTGAACTACTACAAAGTTCAAACATTTATTTAATTTACCAAACTAACCAAACAGTCCCTGAGCTGACTGAGCCTAAATCCCTAAAGCTTTGCTGAAAGGTAGAGTGTAGAGTAGACTATACGCATTACACTGTTACACACCTACTATACAGTATAGGCTACACTGTAGTGACTGAACAGTCAGAGTGTACTGTACAGTCTGTGCACCATGTCTTTTCTACAACTCTACATGTGTACATTATACAGTACATACTACATACATAGTGATGTATTCTGTTAGAAATTAAAATCAATGTTGATATGGCGTAATTTTGAATTAAATACACTATTTAATTTAAATCAGTTTTATTCTGAAAAAACCGGAAGTTCACACTATTAACTTAATACTTTTATTCTGAAAATGCTTCACTTCCGGTTAGCATTAGCATGTGGCGAAATGCTACATTTTCAAACCGTGAATCGAAGGTGAAATGACATGTGATGGTGTACACTGAGCACACTGGGATTAGCACTCATTTATTGACGCTAAATAACGTTTATCAGGGAATGTTTAAATAACCACAGACACCAGAATATACGTAAGTGCTAGTTTTTTTGCGAGTCCAAGTACCGGTTCCCGACGTTACGGTTTTAACCGGACTTGAACCGAAACATTTTACAAGTCCAGTACCGGTTCGGCGTACCGGTACGCAGCACTAGCCATACCTACATAAGGTATATTTATACGTTTTCTTTTTCAAAATACCAAACAGATCATATATTTTAGCCATGCCTCATTTCACTCTATTTTCCTCTCCTCCACCCTGTCTTTGCATGCGCTGCAGCTGACCACGCCCCCCTGCAAAGGAGGGGGCCGAGTTACGAGTGTCATGTTACCATGCTGTTACCATGCTGTTACCATGCTGTTGCCATGCTGTTGCCATGCTGTTGCCATGCTGTTACCATGCCACGCAACCTCTCATTCACCTGATTGGTGGAGAGTTGGCCATATAGGCGGAGCTCCTCGTCACTGACGTCAGAGAACTTTCAAATCTGTATCAGATCCATTGCAGCCCCGTTTTTAGAGATTTGGGTACGGAGGAAAAGAGAGAGGGTTGTGTTTTCTGACACTTAGTGAGTTCCCTGACACACCGGGGACACATCTTCATGTATGAAAGACGTACAAAGGTGCATTTTGCATGATGGGTCCCCTTGTGACATGTTTGTCCTATTTTATAGAGCAGCAAAATGGGAACACTGGTGATTATGGGTCGACGGAGGAAGCAGTAAAGTCTTGTGCTTTCTCTTCATGTTTATTGTAATGATGAAATGAATATAAAGTGATGCAACGTAACTATGTTCTTTGAAAACAATTTTAGGCTAGTTAGAAACCCTGACTAAGAGTAGAGGCTTCTTTTATTTTAGAATTGACTAAAGCCCCACCATCTAAGCACATCTAGCATATTATTCATGTTACTTTTCCAAAATATCCTGGCAGCATTTTAAAACACCTCCGATTTCTCCGTAGAGTACATCTGGTTGGTTTAATATTCCTTGGAGTTGGCGCGCTCCTGATTAAGTTGTCAGGTTCTGTTGTCGACCAATCTGAAGAACCGTGTTAAAGCAGAGATGGCATCAGAAACGGATCAGTTTGTCCAGCGAGTCTGTTTAACATTTGGAAGAGTAAGAACTGGCTGCAGACGCGGTATTGATGAAGATATTTTCTGTGAACTCGGGGGTTTCCTGACTCACAAAAGCACCTTTGATGAAGCGCTACGCTCGTGGTGCATTTGCTTCAAGCTGAATACTTTCTATTTCTTTTTGGAGATGTTCCTGATTGAGTATCAATACATTTACTATGATTTGTATTGTACTGTCTTTATCTTGAGTTCCATAACTTATTTACTAGGACGAAGAAGTAACATATTCATCAGAACACCAAAAACAGTATGTATCAAGCAGGTAAAGATAGTGCTGCGTACCTGGACTCACATTCAGGTTCAGGTCCGGACTTATAAGTCCGGACCTGAACCCATGGCTTGTGTCAAGTTGTGTGAGTAACTAAAGTGAACTTATTGTGAGCTAATTATCAATTGAAAATAAACTCATAATCAACTCAAATTCAAACTCGTCAGGTTTATTGTGCTTCCTTCCAACTTGTGTCTTGTGTCTACATACAACACTTTTTGCCACTTAGTCTACAAATGACTTATGACAGCAACTACAGTGAAGTTTGAACTACTACAAAGTTCAAACATTTATTTCATTTACCAAACTAAAGTAACCAAACAGTCCCTGAGCTGACTGAGCCTAAATCCCTAAAACTTTGCTGAAAGATAGAGTGTAGAGTAGACTATACGCATTACACTGTTACACACCTACTATACAGTATACACTGTAGTGACTACTACTCGACCACGCTGTCCACTATGTCTAAGCCAATCACATCGCTAGCTTCCCTTGACGTCACACAGATCTCGCGAGCAGTTACGATATTTTGCGAGACTTCGTGAGTTCAGTAATGGCCGCCATATCAGAAGCCGACACAATGTTTTTCGTCTTTTCTCAGCGCAAATTTCTCGATCTATGGAAGGTTTTAGATGATTTAGAACAAAAACGAGAATATACGTAAGTGCTAGTTTTTTTGCGAGTCCAAGTACCGGTTCCCGACTTTCCGGTTTTAACCAGACTTGAACCGAAACATTTTACAAGTCCAGTACCGGTTCGGCGTACCGGTACGCAGCACTAGGTAAAGACCATAGCATACATTAAAAGACCTGTTATATAACCCTAAAAGGATTGAAATGTAATTATTTGTTGAAATGTTGCACATTTGTTTTTTTAATTGCCTATTGGAAACAGGTGGGTGTACATTTGCTTTGTTTATTTCCCGAAACATCATTAATCAGGCCCTGGAACAGGGGCGGTTCTAGGAGGGGCCAGGGGGGCCAGTGCCCCCCTAACACTGACCTCTGACCCCCCTGTGGCCCCCCTAACAATGACATTTATTTTTATTTTTTTTAAATGTATATTTTCTGGTACTCGGTTTGCCAAAAACCGCAGGATTTTGTTGCAGTAATGTGAGATTGTGCAGACACCCTTATGTAAAGTGGAGATGTAACTGTTCATTGCCTTTATTTTTATATAAATATGGTGTTAGTGCAAACATTAACACTATAACACCTCAAGACGGGTAACATTTAACCACACCTTTGAGCGCTTCTCTCCGCCATCTCCTCCGTGTGTTGCTGCATGTAGCAGCTGCGTGTGTGTAAACTGCCCCGCCCCCCTCGCACACAGACGGGGGAGAGAGAGATCTCATCTCGATTGGAAAGATAAAAAATACACCATAGATGCATTTTTTTGTCTTTTTGCATGTTAGAAACGAGTTGGCGACACTAAGACAGCGAGATAATGTTTTTGTAGCAATAATACATGAACTTTCTCTTTCTAAACTCGCTACTCGGAGGGAAGTCACTGCTATGCCTTGTGAACACTCCGATAATGCCTCTCCACGTTTCCTTTCTTTGGCAGAGCGACTCTTGCTTTACAAATAAGGCAAATAACCTTTGAATGTGACATCACAACAACATATTCTTCCTCCCATTCTGGGTGGAAGTGGTATGTCTTTAGCTTTTTGCTCGGTCCCGCACTAATTTCTTTGTTTGTCTCTTTAACTTAATTTGAGTTTTCCCGGCACTTGACTGATTTTGTATCGCTTTGCATTCTGGGTTAACAGACTGGAAAGTGATAGGTCGCTTTTTCTGTCAATCAAGTAAACTCCTGAATTAAGTGGCAGGGAGGCCAAGGGAGGAGGGATCAAAACCTGTTTTGTCTAATTTAATGGAGCTGCATTTTTTTATTTTATGAATGACTCGCGATCTACCAGCATTGCCCGGACGACCATGGTCGACGTACTGGGGACCTCTGACTTAAGCTGAAGCTAACAGTAATAACTATAAGATCTATCTGAAATAAATAAGTGTACTGAAACAATAAACAATAACTGTATTGCATTGTTTTCTTATGCGCAATTACTTCATACTGTCTAGTTCTCTTTTTCGTCCTGCATTTCTTGTGCCCCCCTCAGAAAATAACTGGCCCCCCAGTGGCCCCCCAGTCACATTGGTCTAGAACCGCCACTGCCCTGGAAACAACAATATTTCAGCAAGTAGGACACACCACCCCCTTCTCTCCGTCTGCCTCTGATCCGACAGACTTTGAATCCAGTTCAATGCATATGTCCTCTCGCTTGAAGAGGGAATGCAGCAACATTGAAGATTATTAAAATAGGACGCTGCGTATTTTGTTAAGGTTTTCTTTCATCCCGTAGATAGTGCTCATAGAAAACCACTTATAGGTTTAATGGTTCTAACCCTAACCTCCTACAGTTCAATAGAGGATCTGTTGTTTATTTTTATTTTGTAACAATCAAAAAGCAACCCCCCCCAGCACTCATATGGAGCGAGCACTCAGGGAGGAATCGCATCCTGCGGGAGGCACAGATGCCAATTTGTGGAGCAAAAGCAAAGTGGCTGCACGCCATACTCCGGCACAAATGAAATGGGCAGACAACACTCAGAAGAACCCAGGCCTCTTTGCTGTTTGACTTCAGGAAAGGATGTTGGGTTGAAGCGGAGGTCCTACGTCACTGAAATAACGTCATGGTGTCAAGAAAAAATGTGAGGAAGTATTCATCACGACTTTTAGGCAACCGGAGTAAGAGAATCCGACCTCACTTACAATAACACTCCTGTTGGAAATATACAATTTTACGCAGATGGTCTTCTAAAAGAGCATCTCGATACTTTGCCCAGTGCGATCTGGTCGCGGTAATTCGTATATTTCAACACATTTTACTTTCTGCTTTATGTCTTTTGAACAAGAACCATGAATACAAATATATTAATCTCAAAAAGATTAGCCAGTAGCTCATTTCCATCTGCAGTGTTTCCTTGAACGGCCGAATGATGCGTCGCGGTCATTTCACTCCTAAGCAAAATTGACATTAAGGCAACAACCTTCCATCCATACTGTGTGTGTGTGTGTGTGTGTGTGTGTGTGTGTGTGTGTGTGTGTGTGTGTGTGTGTGTGTGTGTGTGTGTGTGTGTGTGTGTGTGTGTGTGTGTGTGTGTGTGTGTGTGTGTGTGTGTGTGTGTGTGTGTGTGTGTGTGTGTGTGTGTGTGTGTGTGTGTGTGTGTGTGTGTGTGTGTGTGTGTGTGTGTGTGTGTGTGTGTGTGTGTGTGTGTGTGTGTGTGTGTGTGTGTGTGTGTGTGTGTGTGTGTGTGTGTGTGTGTGTGTGTGTGTGTGTGTGTGTGTGTGTGTGTGTGTGTGTGTGTGTGTGTGTGTGTGTGTGTGTGTGTGTGTGTGTGTGCGTGCCTCCATTAGTTTCTCCTTTAGACCAGAACTTAATAAGCAATGTTTGTTCTTCTTTCCCATTATCCTCTTAACAGTAGAACAGATGTGGTGGAGAGACACTTTGCTGTGTAGGAGGTGAAAGACTCTGTGAAAAGTAGGACATCTCTAACTGAACTTGAAATAAATGACGCCGGCTGAGACAAAGTGTCTACTGTAGCAATTGCATCTGAAAAATCGCTAAAAAAACAATGAAGTGAGCAAGGCAGATTGATGGTCTCTGCTTAGCAAAAAGAGGACCGTGGTATGTGTACAGGGTTTTGTAAAATACCCAGCCCTAACATACTCGAGTCAAGCGCTTTAAATGAGCTACAATGCTAAATCGGAACAACAGTAAGCTCCTATTTATTTCAGGTCTGACTGGAAGTTGTTTAAAAACATCATGGGAAGGGTACGTGTCTCAGACTGGAAATGGGAATGAAAGGAAATGTTTGAACCCGGCCGTTTTTCTTCTTCTTCTTCCAAAGCAGTTGCTGCAGCTTTGAAGTGTGTAGTATTTGTTGGGCTTCACTTGGCTGTCAGATTAATACCTTCTCGACTGAAAATGAAAATGGGTGAAGAAGCCGTTAATCCGCATAAGAATATTTTTTGAGGTTGAGAAGCTGCGAGTCTAGCAGTCTGTCTGCGTATTGATTAGTTGTCTGGCATTGCAGAGTTTACCTGACATGCGGGGTTCGTCTAATTCCCTCCACTCTGCCGATTGCTGAGCGTAATCTCTTCTTATCTCAACAATTCTGCTTTGAGCTACCGGTTATGATTATACAATACCTGAAAAGAAGGGCAGTATCTGTAAATGCTGCGTTCTGAATCTGCATTTCAGAGGCCGCTGACCTTTTTGAAACTGTTGACATTTGGTGGCATGGTTGTTTTTCCATTAATAATTGATCAGTGATGAAATTACGTTTACTTTACTGGAGGTAAATGTTGTCAGCAATACGTGCAGAGCGTAACAAGTAGAGTTATCATCAATATAACTGCAGTGAATTTAATATTCCTAAACATTGTCCATTTAAACTTAAAGGTGAAGAAGCGAAGCCAAGGAGGCAAAGTTTACAGAAATTATTCTGTGTTATTTTTTACATACTTTGTAAATATAACCAGACTAAGAAATGTGCCTTATCGTATCCCTTAAGATAAGATAAGAGGTACTTTATTGATCCCAAATTGGAAAATGTTTGCGTTGCATCACAAAAAACTAAACAAAACAATTTTTCGATTTGAAAAACTGAAAATATTATGATAAGAACAATTATTAAATAATTCTTTAGACTTAATTACAGCTTATTGCAAAATGGGTATGTATGTTATTTGTGTTAAAAATACCATGTTCAATCAAATATTGTTGAGCTGCAGAGATATCCTGGCCTACAAATTGTATCCTATATACCTAAACATGATTGGTCCTTTCTATATCGTAATTGCAATATTAATCAAAAATATTTGCAGTCCTTTTGACATGTGTACGCTAGGGCTGTCCCGAATACCATTTTTCGGTAGTAATCGGCAGCGAATATTCGGCCTGCGCGGGGGGAGAAATCAGCAGCAAACCGCTTCAACACGTGTATTTCGGTGTATTCACGGCATTCATTTAGTTATGTTATGTTATTGTTAATGTAACCCAATTTGTGTTCTTTGAAATTGAAAAGGATATCGCATTGTCTTACTTTCGGTATATGTCTTAAGTGTAATTTGGCTTGGCTTCCTATTTATGGACATGCTTTTATTTTGAAGGAGAGTTAGCGCTGTTGACAGGAAGTTGTTGTTGCTATGGAAACAACTTGACGGAGATTAACGGAGAAAAGTAATATCTACATATAAAGACAGAGAAAGTAAACAATAACGTTTATGGTTAAGTGTGGGCTGATGACTGAGGCGATGCGAATGACCCTGCACACACACACACACACACACACACACACACACACACACACACACACACACACACACACACACACACACACACACACACACACACACACACACACACACACACACACACACACACACACACACACACACACACACACACACACACACACACACACACACACACACACACACACACACACACACACACACACACACACACACACACACACACCCCCCTCTACCTCTTTTGTTTTGTTGCACTGTTGGGGGTGCCTTTGACCTAAGATTTTCATCGACGTATCGACACTAGCTATGTACGAAAGACAATAGCAGCCTTGCATCTTGAGGGCTTTTGCGTAAAGCAGCAGCGGAATGGACTCTGAATGTTCCTGCATTGACGTCAGTGGCTCAGGATCCAGACCGGAGGATTTTCAGTTTGAAATCTGAGACAATGAACGCCGTCGGCACCACCTACATGGCCACTTAGCTTGTTCCTGTCACTGAACATCCTCCATGTCAACTCCGGCGTGGTGAACAATGTGAGCGGAGGACGTGCTATTGCTCCACATACATTATTCATCTTCCCACACCGAAAAAGATTGGCCAATAATTACAGCTTAGAAGGCTCCATTAGTGCTTCTTGAAAGCCATACAGCACCATCATACCTCACACACTGTAGGAGGTCAATGTTTTTCATCACACACTGCTGTTAAGTGAGGAGAGATTGTCCTCATGTGCCAAGACGATACTTAAAGGCATAACGAGCCAAACGTCTCAAGAAGTCGTTTTTTTATAAAAATGGAGACTCATTTTGTGTCTCAATGTGATTGGTTAATCATTAGGTGGTTAAATGTGTTTGTACATACAATTTTCTAATATCACATTGTACGTGATAGGCTAAGGGGCGGGACATCTCTATGCTGGTTGACCAATCCCAACAGAGCCGGCCAGCTAACCAATCAGAGCAGACTGGGCGCTGGTTTCAGACAGAGGGTGAAAAGAGGTGCTGCAGCACAGGCAGTATGAGAACAATACAGAGCTGTTTGAACTTTAAAGAGCCTGTGACACGGTTTTCCCCATCATCCAAACCCATCAATTTGAGTACATATTGTCCCCTTGAAAACCGTTACTGAACTGATTTTGGATATTTGTACTTTGATAACCATTAATCCTTCAATGTTGACCATTTTCTGGATCTTCTCGCGGATTCTTCAAGTCCCGCCAAATGATGGGTGACGTCATTGCGGGCACAGCGCTCCAGCTGCACCGTCCAGGATCCCAGCTTCTGCATGTAAACCTTTATATATATACAGTCAGATGTAAACGCACGACGGCGCACACAGCAGCAAGCTCAGACAGCGATGACAGGTTAATGTTGAACGTGTCTGAGAGCTCATATGAGGCTGAAGGATCGGTTTATGTTGTATCTGTTAATATGGGCGATCATATGGTCATGTAGCCAGTGGGAATGGGACTAAAAATCATCCCGGGACTCTCGACCGGCCCACTTCGGTACCGCTAGTAAGCTGTCAACGGGGGGAGTGGGGGATGTCAGGGGCGGCGGGTGCTGTAGATAGTAAATGTAAATATTTGTGTCACTGCATCCTGGTAAAATACAAATATAATGTCTGTGTCTTTGACATTAGCGCTGCTCGCCACCTGTGCCCTGCACTACGAAGCCAGTTCAACAGACCCTGGATATGTTTGAGTGACAAACAAACAACAACAACAAACTAACAAACGAGATCTCGCTAAGCGGTCCTACGACGCTGGTTATCAACTCGGTAAATCAAGCCAGGGTTTCTCTCTCCAGCTGAGAGCGCGTTCACGTGAAAGGGGCGGGGTTAGCTACATTTGACCAATCACAAACAGGGACTAGTGTACTGACAGCGCAGCGTCATACTTCTTTAATGAAAAGTAAACTAATATTAGACAAATATGAACTTTAAACATCCATGACTTAAACATATAATCCAGGATACAAGCCACAGAGCTGCTGCAAGGAGAATACAGAACAACTGGTTAACAAATAACTAGGCCTACCGAGTGTTTGAAAGCGTATAGTTTTATGATATCACTCTCCCATCTAAGACACGAGTGGATCTGACTTTAATTACATTTGTCTCAAGTGTTTCGTCAACATAATGTGTTTCTTAAAATAATACTTCTGCATACAGTCTGTGACACTGAGTGTTGCACCGCCAGATACGGCTCAGCTGACTCAGATAAGAAATATATGATATATTATGATATTATATGATCGATGATCTGATTGATGATGTAATATGAATGATAAGTGCGACACGTCGGCGTCTTCTCTGCATACGGCAGTTTAAACTGTATTTCCTTTATCCTGTAATATGACTTGAGAGATTTAAACTCCGCACACTGAGTTGATCTCTTTTCTATAGACGCCGGAGGCGGGCAGCGTCAGGTAAAATAAGTTATTTAGCCTTCCCAAACCTGAGCCTCACGCGCCGCCTATGGGGGATGTGCTAGTGACTTATCCGACCGGCCCACTTCGGTACCGGCCCATCGGGATTCGTCCCGATGGCCCGTCCGCCACTGCACCCAGCCCACTGTCAACGGGGGGAGCCTCGCTGCGGGGAAACGGTGGACCTAGTGTCCCGATCAGAGTGGGAATAATCATAATAATAATCCGTGCATGTTATCCATTAATTTCCCCAACATTGTGGTAAAAAAAAACACACGTTTAATCCATGTTGGTGTACTACAACTACAAAAAGCATCGGTTTGTTTTCTCATCAGGAAATGCACAGTAATTCACAATTTCTACGCATGACAACCTGAACATCAGCAGGAGAGGACTCTTTAAAGTAGAGACACTACATACTGATATACACCTGAACATCAGCAGGAGAGGACTCTTTAAAGTAGAGACACTACATACTGATATACACCTGAACATCAGCAGGAGAGGACTCTTTAAAGTAGAGACACTACATACTGATATACACCTGAACATCAGCAGGAGAGGACTCTTTAAAGTAGAGACACTACACACTGATATACACCTGAACATCAGCAGGAGAGGACTCTTTAAAGTAGAGACACTACACACTGATATACACCTGAACATCAGCAGGAGAGGACTCTTTAAAGTAGATACACTACACACTGATATACACCTGAACATCAGCAGGAGAGGACTCTTTAAAGTAGAGACACTACATACTGATATACACCTGCACATCAGCAGGAGAGAACTCTTTAAAGTAGAGACACTACATACTGATATACACCTGAACATCAGCAGGAGAGGACTCTTTAAAGTAGAGACACTACATACTGATATACACCTGAACATCAGCAGGAGAGGACTCTTTAAAGTAGAGACACTACATACTGATATACACTTTAACATCAGCTGGAGAGGACTCTTTAAAGTAGAGACACTACATACTGATATACACCTGAACATCAGCAGGAGAGGACTCTTTAAAGTAGAGACATGGATCTGAACATGAGCAGTACAGGGCCCATTAACAAATAGTGTGCCTTCTGTGATTGGAATATGGCATCGGTCCATATTGCAATACAAAAAGGTTCAAGGAATAGTGCAACCTTTACATACGTACAAAAAATAGCAATTTCATTGTTGATGTACGCAATGCAATTTCATAAATACAATCCACTCAAGGTAATGCATCATGTTGGCATATCATCAGTACGATCAGGGTGGAATGGGTGAATACTTTTTCTCTTTTAATTTGGTAAAATAAATCCCGTGGCTGGTCAATAATTATATATTTAAACAAATGGAGCACAGTGTGAAAGAGCACATCAGACAGTAAAAATCAATTCATTGCGTCGTCTGTCAGCCGCAGATGGTGCCACTTCAATCTCACTCCTATTTTGTCACACTAATGTCCTGAAAGATGACAAGGGTGGGTCATTTCAGAGCAGAAATGGCAAAAGGCCGAGTGTGATGGCCGTGTCACTCGGCCTCCTATTTTGTCTCGCTAATGTTTGGAAAAATGACATCTGTGGGTGATTTCAGAGGAGAAATGGCAAAGGTGGTAGACTGTGACTGCTCCAGTTTTTAAATTTGATCCACTATCTAGTGTGGGATGAACCCTGAGCGTTAGTGTAGAACTGTAACGTATTGCCTATTAATCAGATGGGGGTTAATAATTTAACACTGTGAGCTCTCTTGAGTCTTAAAATGGCAGACACCATCTGGGCTATCGAGCGGTAAGAAGTAAATGGAAATGTTGTCGCGTGAACATCAGGGTTTCCGCTAGGATTTTTTCTCGCCGGTCAAATGTCCGGGCAGAATTTATTTTATCGGACAAATTTGAAACTTACTGGTCATATTTCAATAATAATAATAAGACTTGTGTAGCAGAGTTTCCATTAGCAGGTAATCACCGGACTATGAGCAGATATGCTGATGTTTAAAACTCAGTTCACGGGGCTCATTTTTATATTGCTTCAGTTTATAATCGTAACAGATCGAAACATTCAGATTCATTTTTAAATAAATTATTCCACAAACAACAAACAACATAATTATTACATTCTTGTAGTAGATAACGTACATTATTCAGAAGTTCACATCAACTTTGAATAATAACACGGGAGAAACGGAGCCTCTCTTTTCCCCTCTCCCTCCCTCTCTCTCCTGACAGCCCGTCAGTTTCTCAAGCAGCTCCTGCAGCTCGCTAAACAGAGGCGGGGCTTCAGGTGATCATGCAGAGCTGCGTGTCTCGGTCAGACTCAGCAGCTGATCTGATCTCTCTCTCGTCCGGTTACACTTCACTTGCGTTTATGTCCATATCGATCAGATCCAGCTCTCCTGATCGGCCTTTATAGAGAGCACCGATCAAACTATTAAGAGTGAATATCGGCCGATAATGACCGGCGGCCGATCGATCGGAGCCTCCCTAATTATTAGCAGACATTTTGACCGGCAGGTTTTGAATTTACCGGTTTTTAATACATTTTACCAGCTAAAAACCGGTAATTACCGGCTAACGGAAACCCTGGTGAACATATATTCTTTTCAATTTGATTGTTAATCTTTTTGGCAAATTACAATTTTCTTTAGTGTAAAAGAAGTTCAAAGACGGCACAATTAGGGTTTTTTGTATTCATAAAGTCCTCTAAAATACAATTGGGAAACTATTTTATCCTTTTATTATTATTTGTATTTAATTATTCAATTGTTATTAATCTTATCTTATTTTTACTGATTAGTTTATATCTGTTAACTTTTAAGATAATTTTTCGTATTTTAATTATATTTATTCTCTCATGCTGCTTGAATGTCTCATTTTCCACTTTGAGCTGCATCCTGTGCTATAGAGGCGAAGTCCCTCCCCCTCCGTGGACCTCCATGGGAACTTAGTTCGCAAAAAGTATGTATGTAGAGAGAAAACGTATCTTTCGACCCCGTTTGAATTGTGCCATGAATTACACATATGATGTTTGTCAATCTTAAAAATAATTTCCATGTCAAAAAAGTCACAGTTTGTCGTAAAACTGTTGAAATATAAGACTATGAAAAATACGCAACTAGAAAGACTACAAATCCCAGAATCCCGGTCCCGCATGCTGGCTACTTTCTCTCTCCATTGACTTCAATACATACTTTTTCCGAAATAAGGTCCCATGGAGGAAAGGGAGGGACTTCGCCTCTCTATACAATATACATAATACACATATTGTATTATCATCTTTTTGCATAATGTTGGAATAGATAAGAATCAGGATATATTACAGGATGGAGTTCTGTTAAACATTGATTGAGTTTTAGTGCCGAGTGCTGTTGATACTCTACGTCAGGGGTGTCAAACTCAATTTCATCGCGGGCCACATTCGCATAAAGGTTGCACTCAACGGGCCGGTTGTAACTATATAAATATATAATATATATATAAAATAATGTATTATATTACATTATTGCCTCTGAATTGGATTATTATGGGATAGGATAATAACTTAGTAATTAACTACGTCTGAAAGCAGAAGTCCAGGGCAACTAATTGCAAGTCTCTTCAGTGCGCATGTCACAAAACAAGATGCATTGTGGGAAATGTAGTTTATGGGCAACCTGCTTCTGTAAAGTGGTATGTAACCGTATAATAAACGTATTATATTCTTTGCAAGCTCTTGCGGCGGCCACATGAAGTCGTGGGCCGGATTTGGCCCCCGGGCCTTGAGTTTGAGACCCCTGCTCTACATTATAAAATAGTGTATTTAATGACATTGATTCCAAGGACAGTGATTCATTAGTAAGCGATGCTCAACCGGGCCCAGATATTTTGGCTTTGAGAGCAGGGTTGTTTTAATTAAATTTTAAAATGACCACAATTAATCAGCGGACAACAGGCTTATCGAGGTTTTTATTTAAACCCTCACCTACTTTATCCCTCACTTATTAACGTTGGCTTAGAAAGAACATTGATTCATGGAAGATAATACAGGCGTTACCTTTTATAATAACCTTTAATATCTTTCAGCCACTCATGTTTTTATCCTTTTTTTGTTAATTAGGGCTGCATATTTAACCAAGGTGTTTTTATATTTCTTACTGATTGAATTAGTTGTTGAATGGAGTATCAGAAACATCAACAAGTACCAAACACTTTCATTTCAGTTCAGGTCTGGCAAGGATTGTCTTCTTGTTGAATTTATATTTTGATAGTCTCTCATTTAAATCCAAATTATGCAAATATATGTGTAATTTATTCACACAATTTCCATTTTATACTTGTTAAGACAATTTGAAGTTGATGAGAACATCTGCTACTTTAGTTAACAACAGAACACATATTTTGGTTGAGGAACTGAGATTCTTTCTGTTCCTTCGTCTCAAAGTAAATGGCTTTTCACCCACGGTTTAATTTAAAAATGGCGGTTGTTAACAAGCAGGGGCGGACTGGGACTACAAATCAGCCCGGGACTCTCGACCGGCCCACTTCCGTACCGCCGGCCCACACGGTGCCGCAAGTAAATACCGCTAGTAAATTGTCGACGGGGGGGGGGGGGGGTGTGCTAGTGACTTACCGCAGAGGTAGACATTAAGGGTAACATTTAATTGTATTATCACTGGCCCCACCATTGTAACCCCTGGCCCGGAGCATTCGTCCAAAAACAAATCGACTAATAATGAAGAAAATTAACACATTTGTTGCAATAGTAATGTATGCACTAACTACATTACTACTTGTACTACAACATTTGAATCATCAGTTCTTCCTCATTTTCCTCAATTGTTCATATTTGGTTTATTAAAATAATGATATTGTGGTCATTGTTAAAAAATGTCTGCAATTATTATGAGATTATTATTTGTATAATGCACTTTCTGCCTTCCTGTCATTAGGAGTTAGACATAATTGATTTGATTAGAACCTTCATTATCCTAAACTGCTGGGACATTTCGCCAATACCTTTATATTGTCTACTCTTCACTTACTGTCAGCATAGGTCGGCATTGATGTACAGAGCCGACAGAAGACCTTGTTTATATTGGCATCACATTGAGATGTGCAGCCAGTGACGCGTCCTGACACCAGGAAGTAAGCTGCTGGTTCCCTCCACAAGGGTTTTGGAAAATAGCTGGAAATAAGGTCTGTGGAAAACAAACCTGTTTGATAAATGCACGTTTTGTTCAGCCGGATAATCTCCACATGTCTACCCTACTTTTATAATTTTCTAATCATAAATCTAATCGATAGATTATAAAAGGGTTTTAGGACGCGTCACTGCAGCCAACTCCATCGATCAAGCTGGCTGAAACTTTCTCTCCCTCTTCTTCCCATACTCCCTGTCACTCTCCTTTAACTCCTCCGGTGACTTTCTTTTATTTGAAGATTGTTTTTTGCCCGGCGCTTGGCCGGTTACCGCTGGTATTAAAAACATTTTGGAGAAATAGTGAAGGAGCGCGCTGCCGCTCACGGTAGCCTGCTCGCGCTGCACTCAAACAGCTGTTTGCTTTTCACCCAACAACGACAACCGACTCACGGAACGCTATGTTGTAGCGTTGATATACGAAACAATTTAACTAAATTGCTAGTCAAAATACCAATACCACAGGAAAACATTTTTAAAGCAATATTTTTAGTGGCCCGAGCGGGCAAGTGGAAAGTACGTTATGCTGGCCCGGGGTGTCTAAATAGTGCTTCCGGGCCAGCGGGCCATTTAATATCGAGCCCTGCCGGTTACCAACCGGCCCACATCGTCCGACCGGCCCACTTCAGTACCGGCCCATCAGGATTCGTCCCGATAGCCAGTCCGCCCCTGTTAACAAGTGTCTACATGAGACAACTAAACGTCATCACGCCCAACATTAGCCACCTTTAGCTTAGCGGTGGTGACGTGAAGTCATGTGACCGTGCTGTAGTTCCTTTATAGCCCAACATTAGCCTCCTTTAGCTTAGCGGTGGTGACGTGAAGTCATGTGACCGTGCTGTAGTTCCTTTATTGCCCAACATTAGCCTCCTTTAGCTTAGCGGTGGTGACGTGAAGTCATGTGACCGTGCTGTAGTTCCTTTATAGCCCAACATTAGCCTCCTTTAGCTTAGCGGTGGTGACGTGAAGTCATGTGACCGTGCTGTAGTTCCTTTATAGCCCAACATTAGCCACCTTTAGCTTAGCGGTGTCGACGTGAAGTCATGTGACCGTGCTGATGTTCCTTTATAGCCCAACATTAGCCTCCTTTAGCTTAGCGGTGTCGACGTGAAGTCATGTGACCGTGCTGTTGTTCCTTTATAGCCCAACATTAGCCACCTTTAGCTTAGCGGTGGTGACGTGAAGTCATGTGACCGTGCTGTAGTTCCTTTATAGCCCAACATTAGCCGCCTTTAGCTTAGCGGTGTCGATGTGAAGTCATGTGACCGTGCTGTAGTTCCTTTATAGCCCAACATTAGCCTCCTTTAGCTTAGCGGTGGTGACGTGAAGTCATGTGACCGTGCTGTAGTTCCTTTATAGCCCAACATTAGCCTCCTTTAGCTTAGCGGTGGTGACGTGAAGTCATGTGACCGTGCTGTAGTTCCTTTATAGCGCACCATTAGCCGCCTTTAGCTTAGCGGTGGTGACGTGAAGTCATGTGACCGTGCTGTAGTTCCTTTATAGCCCAACATTAGCCACCTTTAGCTTAGCTGTGGTGAAGTCATGTGACCGTGCTGTAGTTCCTTTATAGCCCAACATTAGCCACCTTTAGCTTAGCGGTGGTGACGTGAAGTCATGTGACCGTGCTGTAGTTCCTTTATAGCCCAACATTAGCCTCCTTTAGCTTAGCGGTGGTGACGTGAAGTCATGTGACCGTGCTGTAGTTCCTTTATTGCCCAACATTAGCCACCTTTAGCTTAGCGGTGGTGACGTGAAGTCATGTGACCGTGCTGTAGTTCCTTTATAGCCCAACATTAGCCTCCTTTAGCTTAGCGGTGGTGACGTGAAGTCATGTGACCGTGCTGTAGTTCCTTTATAGCCCAACATTAGCCTCCTTTAGCTTAGCGGTGGTGACAAGAAGTCATGTGACCTTGCTGTAGATCCTTTCTCACATGTAAGACTTAAAATACAATTGTACAGATTAAAGGCGATCGGAGTATAATTCATTATACATTACATGTCATCATTTAGCTGACGCTTTAATCCAAAGCAATTTACAATACGTGGAAAAAACGAAAAGGTTCAAACTTCTATCAACAAGGAAAGAGCGGATATATTCACTTCCAGCAAGTTCATACCATTGTAAGTGAGGAGTTGATATATGATAATTTATAGTATAGCTTAATTTGCAAATAACTCCCAAACCAACTGCTCCAATCAAATCGTCCCAAAAGACTCTGCTTGCCCGTGACCTCTGAACACAT